>NW_017257489.1:545016-553880 GCF_001594055.1 Mycetomoellerius zeteki
GAGAGAGAGAGAGAGAGAGAGGAAGAGGTGGAGGAGGAGATTCCGGTTCCGACCGAGTGGGAATCGAACACGTTCTCCACCGTTCCTCGTTTTCGATCCGCGCCAGATCCTCCTCTCTACTTCCCCCTCCCTCCCTTCTTATACGTTCTCCTTCATGTCCTCCTCTTACACTTCGTCGGACCTCCCGAAGGTCTCTTCGGCGCGTCTTCCTTCTCGTCGTCCTTACGCTAAGTGTATATACGTATTATGCAAAGCGAGTAACCGTAGGTGGCCTAGGGAGGCAGACGCGCAGTGTGTAATTAATACCGATGCTCTCGTTGTCCCTTTCCCTCCATCCTCTCCTCCAGTCCCCTTCGCTTATTCGTCTTCTCAGAGTGTGCCCTATCTCTGTCGGTCCAGTTGCTTGAGCAAAACGCGCACAAGTCGTCTCAATAAATATCAAATTAATATTAGTATAGCCGATAGTTATCCTTGTTGAGTTAATAATTATAGGTAAAGGAATTTTTCTAAAATTCATTTGCATTGCAGAAGATACATAAAGTTTAAATTCAGGTGAAGATGTATATAATAACCTTCGTCGAAGAAAGATATATTATAAAATTTAAATAAATGTTAAATGTTTATAAAATTTAAATAAAATTTAAATGTTTAAATTCTTTAATCATTCTTTTGTCATTCTCTTTAAAAATTTTCGCATTTATTTCAACCATGTTGTAGTATTAAGACAAATTTCTCGGAGAATCTGTTTAATGTTAAATTCTAAACAAAAACGTTTGAGACGAACTACGAAAAGACGGATTGTTATATAGCGACTCTGAATTCATCAACATAACGCGGGGGTATTACAGGATTAAGTTATCTGACGATGAAAAAAAAAATTAAAGTAGTAGCGCGTGCCTTCACTAAATAATCCGTCGGTGGAGACGCAACGGTAGCCCCCCTGGCGCGATTCTAACGGGACTCTGGGGACACGATGGAATTTTCAATGAACTGCGACCATCGACACCCACGCCCCGAGATGTTTTTCTGCATAGATACTAGCATTAACGACATATACCGTCATCAATCCCTCTGGAGCTCGACATGAGCTTAGACGAACTATAAGATGCGATGTTTGTAGCATAATACGTACAGATTACAGCGCAATATGCCTTACCTTAAGAAGTAGGCTGTATGCGAATGACCCGTAGTAAAATAAATCTAGAAGCGTTTCTCTTGTGTACTGAATTTTTATCTTAAATAAAAATTTATAATAAAAGAATTTTTTTATTATAATTATAATTTAATTTATAGAAATAGTAATTTTTCTTGGAATATTATAATTAATAGTAAATAAATATATTATAAGCATACATAAAAATGTATAGCTAATATAATAAAAAAATGTTTTTAATAATAAGCACAACGAGATTTTCATGTCTCTTATAGAAATTAATTAAATCTGTTCCCGTAAAATAAAATTATTATCGTCTCGTTTGAAAACTTCGTAGAATACATAGAGGATATGATCTCCCTTTCACACGAAATGTTAGAGGATTTCTGGCTTGCTTTCATCTTGATGCTATCATACCGAATCATCCTGCGCATCTAGGCGTTACTTTTGAAGTCTTATAACGGTCGAGTAAGGCGACTGTATATAGTGGAAGAGCAACATAGATCGGGGAAGAAAAAGCCGAATAGCCGGAGGACGGAGAGAGAAAACTCGAGTTTAAAATTATTCGAGCATGTAATCTGTGGCATTCTTTCTGTAAATTATGCACGACAGTATTACTAATTCGAAATATTGTTAAAAGATTAATCTTTGGCGCTAATTCAACATTACGCAATTGAAATATCAATAAAAAAAATTCCACGTCATCGAGAAAGCTTGTTTTTCATTACGAATAATCGGCTCACGATACTACGATAGAAAGTGTATTATTTCTAACAATAGCAGAGTAAAATCGCATAGTATTTAATATCGTCGCTTTGTAATGTATTATGAATTATTTTAATGCGCCTTTATTATAAGCAGATATCAATATCTCTCTGGTACGCGATAATAATTGACGTTTGGCTCGCTGATTGCGAAATGCTTAATTGAAAACATGTAGCCGGACGGCTAATCCATTAAGTATAATTCGTGAACATGCATAATCCTGTATGATGCCGGAAGCCGATTAAACGACAGTTATTACCCGTACCACGTTCTATTCATTATCTATCATCATGTGATATCATCAATAGCGGCCGTACAACCACCGCGAAACTAATCGAATTGAAAGCTGCGCTTACCGAGAAGCTCTGGACGGATCACTGACGTTCGATATAACGAAAGTATCTATTTATGATAAACACAAGACTTATCTCACCACTCCCCCTGTCGTTATACTCATTTTGCTATCTCCGAGGAAACTCCTTCGCGCAAAAGTTGTCGCATTGAATTTCTTATAAGCTGTGATACATCATATTTTTCAGCTACAAAAACGGGTGCGCAAATATGGCGTGAAAATAATCAAATTGAAATCCATTTACCAAGAAGTTCTTGATGAATCACTGATATAACACAACTTCTATTTATAATAAACGCAAGACACTGATGATCTCATCGTTCCTTTTGTCGTTATACTCATTTTGCTATCTCCGGGAAACTCCTCCGCGCAAAAACTGTCACGTTGAATTTCTTATAGCCATGATATATCGCACTTTTCAGCTGCACAAGACGAGTGTAATACGATAAAACATCATTCACATGAAGACATTTTTGAGTCGTTCAAGTTCCAAGAACATTGCAATCAGATGATATTCTTTAACATTTTGAATTAAAACGTATACATCGATCGATGTTGATCACATTATATTGCGATCGTATTGCGAATCGTTTCTCGTTTAGAATATCAATGATTGAACAGTGTGAGTTTACCCTAAAATATCGTTCGTGACTTCGCTGCGATAGAAGAGTATATAATTGCTTTAAGATCACCAGGCGGTCCGCGGCTATGCGACACTCGTTAGAGACTCGATGTAGGCCTTTTGCACGCACGCATGCACGCACGCATCGGTCTGTGCATCTGCCTTCTGCCTAAGGTGTGCGCGAATTGCGTCCAATAGAAATAAAATATACACGGCCATATATTTAATAGCTGTTGGTCGATTTGGTATCGTAGATACATGATATTTATACGACTACCGCGTCCGGCGTAGCAATTTTGCTACCAAAGCAGCAATTTTGATTTTAATAAGATAAGATTAAGATTATTAAGATTTACTTAAATTGCCGAGAGGTTTGCGCGATGGAAATTTCATTTAATTACACTTAGGATATACAAATTTCTTTAATAGTAGCCGTCTATTCTTATAAATATTACGATCAAAATGAAAAATATCAAGATTATACTTTTACTTTCTCAACAGACATTGTCACGGTCCAGCGAATACGATTGTGAGATGTATGCAATGCAATCGTTACATGGCAAATTGATGCACTCAATGAGCACGAGATTATCGGATAACTGTATCGACTAACCGGTATTGCGGCCGCATTATACAATCATATTTAATAATTTATTCATTTGTCAGTCGGAATTTTCTTTTCTAATTTCAATTCGTGTTTCAACGATCTTGTTCACAAGTCACTTGTTTATTTTACGGTAAACCCAATCTTGCTTGATAGAATTTATACGCGCCGTTACGTACAAAACGAGATTGAAATTTCCTCAAAATATACTGATCATAGTGGAAATGGTATACCTAATTGATATAGCTAGCTCTATCGGACAACAGCAATATAGATTGATCAGTAACATGATCTTCAACACCTAGAAATATTCCATTAACTATGCCGATGTGTGACCGAATTAGCCAATGTTCGCTCGGTCCATCTAAATTTCCTATAAAATATTTAATGTAAAATATACAAGACGCGTGTAAAAAATGCGTTTACTGTTGAAAAAAGTCTTACAACTAATTTTCATCGATAACATTAATCTCGATTCAACTTATTTTTTATTTTTTCTAGTTCTGAGAATTAGAAAAAAGATGAAGAAACAATTGAAGAGAAATTAAAGTTAATTTACATTGATAGAAATGGACATAAAGCCCGGTTGCACCAATGTAAGATTAAAAAAATATTCTTAAAATTAAAAAAAGATAAAGAATAAGTTAGACCGAGATTGAAGTCAATCTTATATTGGTGGAATTGGATCTAAGAGTAGCGTTTGTCGACATTTGTCGCGCATTGTTCTCTAAAATTTTGGAACGGAATCTAATTTTAAAAAATGACAATTAAGTCAGTGTTGAAAAAAGTGCACTTTTCGTCACTCTTTAGAATTACATTCCACTTCAAAGATTTTACAGAGTGCGTTTCTAACGCCTTGAATATCGATCGTAAACCACCTGCGTTTAAAAAAGCCACGCTCGATCTTGCACCGTGTAATAAGATGTCGACGGTATATATCACGATATGTGAGAAAAAGAGAATGTAGATGAAAAGAAAAAGGGTTACTCTAAGAGGAAGACCACTAAGTCGTAAGAAACGGCGAACGGTTAAAATGCGATAAAGCCGACGGATACTGGCCCGCTATATCGGTGTTAATCGAGTCGTCGAATTAATTGGCGTTGCTCGCAGGAATCTCTACACGAATATATTGAGTTATGAAATTGGTTCCTGATAAGATCTCCGCGCGCACGCACGGTGAAGTCGTCGAGTCGAGACGGAGAAAAACGATCGTGGCGATCGCTAATAAGCGTCGCCACAGCAATCTTACAGAAAAATACAGTTCTAACGAACAGTGTGAATGATATTTAGAATTTAGAGAAGCGTAGGTTATTTACGTAGGACAAAGAAAATGCATTATTCTGACGGAATTAAAATACAAGTTTTGAAATGTGGAGAAAGATAAAAAATCCTACAGAATCCTAACAGCTATAGTTTCATTTTAATACATCACATAGCTCGAATTCAGATGTAAAGCATCTTAAGTTTTAAGTACCATTCGAATATTGGCGCAATTACAATTCGTGAACAATAAATTTCAAAATTTGCCTTCGTTGTAGTTAAAAAAAAAATACTTTTAAGTCAATAGTCAAATAATAACATTATATTCACGAACGGGGATTATTGGTCATCGTATTATCTACTCTTTTCCACGATGCATTTATCGAAAGTAGTATCTGTGTTTACGGAAGACGACAGTGAGTGAACTTCATCTCATATATAATAGAGTTCGCGGTGGGAGATCTCGCGATCGTGACCGCGAATACTTCGGGGTTAGCGACGAGATTCGTCGACCCCGGACATCAGTCCGCTAAAAATCTTCACGTGGAGGTCCCGGTATTCTACGTATACCTGCCGCACCGACCGAAATCGGCATTAGGATGCGCGAGCGTCCTCGTATCCCGTTTCAAGATGAAGATAGGTTCTCTCGTCCCGACTCGTTGCCGAGAAGAGAAGGAGGAGCAGGAGAAGAGAAAAGCTAGAACCTCTACCATCGGGCAGCGGCTCATGGAAGAAGAAGAAACCCTCCTCGCGGCCCCTGACGTGCACATTTATCACCCTCTATTGTTGCCGGGCCAAACATCCGGTCTCACCAGCCACATACAGAGACCCACCCTCGCCTCCTTTCCCGGGCTCCCGAAGAATTGAGATTCGCGGGAGCAACCAGTGCCTTCTCTCACCCCGAGAGACGAGAGAACCTGACCTGACAACTGCCGCGTGAGATTATTGACCTTACAAAGGATCTTCACCCCGTTCAGAGGCTATTAAAAGAATAAAAATCCATGATACTACTCTCGTAACGTATCCACGTGATATGTCTCTCGTTTGGATTGCTCTCGTTCGGTATATGGTTTCGTTTAAGAGACTTGACACTTGATAATTATGTAAATACTGCGTCCCTGCAGCTTTCGTGGCTGTAACACCCCATAACTGACATGTACTTATGTAACGTTCGCGATATTACGAAAGCGTAAGATCCGAATCATCGCATCCTGGCAAGTATCTGCGTTCCCTCATCTCGGACTTGCAACGCCTTGTTTGCACATTGCCTTTCCCATTAACCTAGTCATTACGTGTCCCTTGTATTGTCTCCGATACCCTGTACTTTGCACGTACTCTATGATCGGTGCCTTCATGGCAACAGTCGACCCGCATCTAATTTCCCATTATGCTCCTTATCGGTCGTCGTTCCGTTTCTCTCAACTACGTACGTCCGCGCCTGTACGAAAAAAAATGCGCAAGATGTAATCCAGCCAATTGATAATCGCCAAGCGTCGTCGCAAATAATTGTTATCGAAACTCGAAACGTCAAATTTTCCTATTACACCTCCCCGTCTATTGTCCACGCTTATGATCCGTTGCTTCAACCAAGCTACAAGGCACGTACATACAAACACATACGATATAACTAGATTTTCTATTTTCTAAAGATAAATCCGCGTATAGAATAAAAACAATCTGATGCTATAATCACGCGAAAATAATAGTCCGAATGCCGAATCGTTTCCAACGGTCTGCAGCGACCAGTTGTCAGGTCATCCAGGAAGTTATTCCAAACAATTCGCCCAGGGGTGCCTCGCGCCAAGATCGTCGTATAGACGTTATTCCAGATCCGCGAGAGACCGGGTCCGGGTTCCCAGCGTGCGGCAGCGCGGGTTCCTGCTTTTTTCGGGTGGAACGCGAGGAATCGCCTTATAAAGCGGAGGCGCGGAGGCTCAAAAAAAGGGAGAAGGAAGAAGATGGACGAACGAATGAGCGTGCGGGCGAACGGACGAACGAACGAAGGCAGCAGCAAAAGTTGCAACGAAGGAAGAAAAGGAGGAAAAAAAGGCACGCGACAGTCGGCGGCGTTCGCTTCTCCGCACTCGTACTCTTCGCGGTTCTGCCGGTGTCGTCCTTGTTCCCTCCAGCCATTGGCCGGTTCCGAAACGGACGAATAAAAGAGAGATAGAATTACCCCTTTTTCTCTTTCACTCTTTATTACAGAGGTGAACGCGGTGGCCGAGAAAGAACGTCGAAGGAGAGACGGAGAAGCACAGTACAAGAGACGCCGCGCAAAACGGAAAGGAAGAAAAACGTAGAAAGGAGAGAAAAGAGACAGTTGGAAAGATCGTGGAGAACGGTGATAAAACAAATACAGAAAGGAGGAAAAGAGATGGGCCTTAACCGAGAAGGAATTTCTATCGAATTTAACTTTTCTTCGTTCTTCTTGTCTTCTCAACGATACTGATAGAGACCTCCTAACTACTGCTTTGCGGAGAAATGTTACATAGATCAGAGATATCAATTATCAATTAACGAGAGCATTTTTTAACCAACATGCATTGCTCACTACGTCTCGTTGAGCCGAAACGACCAACCGACAGGAGCGGATAGATGCATGCGTAATTTAGCGACCAACGTAATTGTTCAGGAAGAAACAAAGGAGCACTAGTGCTGGCAGCAGTAGTAGTAGCAACGACGGCAGCACCAGCCGCAATAGCAGCAGTAGCAACGGACGGCAACGGACACCAGGCGGCGAGATAGAAGAAGAATGAGAGAGAGAAAAGAACACGGACGATGAAAGAGGGCCGGAATGGGGAAAGAGCTCCAAGGAAAAAGACATCTGAAAGGGTAAGCGGGTCCTACCAACTGCGAAAGATCGGCGAAACAAATGCAAAGCGGGGACCCGGGCCGGAGTTTGATTCCGCGATCGAGGACTCTACTTGGCGTTCGCAGCATCGCCTTAAAGTATCTACTTGCCGAAACAGAAGACAGGAGCGGCGAAAGGTACGGTAGACAGTTAAGGGCCCTGCAAGACCAAACGGACAAACTCGAGATTGCCTGGTCTCTTCCGCTACTCTCAGCGGCCCGATCGCAGAGTGAGACGAAGATTGTTCGCGAGACCGTACGTTCCCATAATTCTTTTAAAGGGGCCCCAATACGCAGGTCTGTGCAGACCAATCGTTGCGTTCTTTACAAAGTGTCATCGGGACGAACAGTGCTCGAATAAAAGGCTCGCAGAGATACACGGTCTTAAGAATCGAACGTCTAGTATACGTTTTATGTCACCTGACTGAGCTCATTAATGCCGAATTTGGGCAACACCTGAGAAGTTCAAGAGAAAGAAATCCTTCTAAACCAATCGGCGCATGTTGCATTTGTGCATACGTACACAGAAAAAAATGTTCCAGTTAAATCAACAAAATACCCAACCAGAATGGTTATCATAACCAGAAATTTGTTTGGCCTCACCAAAATATCATCCTGGTACCTTGGACCTTTTTGTTGATTGAACCAAAACATTTTCCTCTGTGTAAGTATGTAAATGCATCCACGCAAAGTTGTCTTGCTATATCTCTGAACCGCGATATTCAATAAGCATGGTATACCTTCAACTTTCGACTGCTCGGACGGGGATTAGCATAAATACCATTATATCGCGAGTCAATGGTGAATCTCAGTTTCCGATCGTCGCTGCCTCGATCAATTATAATTTACGTCCGTACGAATACGAGGCTTAAAGCATTTTTCATCCTTTTGCCAAACCAACAACCTCAACAGTATCTGAATTCGAGAAGGCACCACGTGTTGATCGATGTTGAATTTATGCTTATGAGCGCGCCGGTATATCCGCGCGATTGGCAATTAAGTCTTTTTATACGCGCGAGCCGCATTAAGGATGATTAAACGGATTTTTCTAATTAGAACGTAACTGTATCGTAGATCTCATCTCCTGGATAGATACGATGGCAATTTGTTACTTACACAACTCGCGTCCTACACGCGCCTGCTCGTGCGTGACTGGCTAACCGTATAAGTGGTGGATTCGGTGTCTTACCTGAAAGCAAACAAAGTATTTTGAATTAGTCACATTTGTAATGTAAATCAGATAAGCATGTTCCCTACA
>NW_017257489.1:553903-574962 GCF_001594055.1 Mycetomoellerius zeteki
CACGATATCTTTGATCGAGTGAGTGCATGTAACTCGGCCGTTTGATCATCAGAGAAAATGTATTTACCGTGTGTGCCCTTTGCGCTCGCAAGGTCGATGTAATCCACGTTTTTAACCGCAATCAACTTCCTTCGTGTAAAAAGATAATATAAACGTTAACGCGCGCTACTTAACGTCGCGCACGTCACGCATCGCTCATCATTTAATTTTGATTTCTCTTTATATAATACACGTCTCTCACACGATTACCAAGTAAAATACAATTTATAAAAGGGAGCGCGCTTCCCGTGCGCCACAAAAAAACCCGCGAAACGCGTTTATAGGTTTAAGACAGGTCAGGAGAATACGATTTCGGTGTATACCGGTTTTTCGAAGTTAATCGCATAAATTACAATTATTACGATCATCATTCTCTTTCGGTATCCCGGCCATATCGTCGTGTTATGTAAATCGCCGTTGGCACTAAGACGCAATAAAAGATCTCGCGCAATAAACGGGCGACATAATATCCGTTATTGGGAAGTTATTAATCGGTAGAGCGATCGGGGCTACAAAAGCACGTTCGATAATTCTTTTGCTCGAAATGCGCCTTAGTTCTTGAATTCGAACGCGCGAATCGAGGGAACGACGACAGGGAGAAGAGAGGCATTCGCATCGGGTTAGACCCGTTCTGCACCCGACGCATAAGCGAAGGTCCCCTTTTTCGTCGATGCATTATGCCGATACGCGCGTGTACGGAAGAAGAGACGGCGGGCGGATACCCCTCGCCGCTACCTGTGTTTGTGACGGTGATATTTACGGTCCGATAGAATCGGCACTCTCTCGCGCGACGTGAACGAAAACGAGCGATAGTCCGAGAGAGAGAGAGAGAGAGAGAATAAAAATGGTGCAGAGGGGATGCAACGTAGAGCCGATGGACCAGCTCTCACGTGAGTGTGAGTGCACGCCGACACGTATATCCGCACGTGCGTGCGTGTGTGCGTGCCCTGCGCTTTTTTTGCGGCTTCAATTTGAATTGAAAAAGGCTGTGGATACGAGGACAATAGGTTGCGCCGCCGCCACGTCGTCGTCGCCGCCGTCGCCGGATCCTCTCTTGGTTACTTCTCCCTCTCTCCTATCTTCCTTCAAAACCAGCTACTCATTCTTCTACTCTTTCTCGCTGTCTCGTTCTCTTCCTCCTTTCTCTTTCAGCTCTCGATGACGATGAGACTGAAGATCCGGACGGAGATGCACCTCGCGCGGTCCTCGTCACGCTTTGCCTCTCACGGACTAACACAGACTCCCTCTTTCGCCCTTAGGCATTCTCTCTTCCTCGTTCAGACCCTTAGATCCAACGCTACGTCCTCTTTAAATACACTTACGCTAAGTATTATCATGTCACCAGCAAAACAATCGCTATCCCTACTTCGTATCCCGTCTTCTTCTCGCTCTCATTCGTGGGATTTTCGTGTCTCTGTCAGTTTCTCTCATTGTTTCAGCTCGTTTCTCGTGCCTTTTCTCCCTTCCCTTAACTATGTACTCTATCTCACCAAAGACGACAAGGACGATCGCGGGTATCCTTCTGGCTCTTTCGAATGTGGAATCAGATATTACGTATGCATGGCCTAAACCACGCTCGTTGTCCTCTGCCATTCTTCTTCCTCCTTCTCGTCGTTTTCTCTTTTACGCTCCACGATGCAATCTTTCTTCTTTCGGAAATTCGTGGTCGTTCCTCTTGACATTTACTTTCAAAGAACATAATGTAGCAACTCGTTCACTCATGATTCTATGTGGTGAATTATAAAATCAACTTGTGCCAATATCTCTTGGATTATAATAAAAAATGAAGTCTACTATGAAATTCATGCACTTTGAAGAATGCCGTTGACGTCGGTTCTTGCGTACTCGAAATTTAGGCTATGAAGACTTCATATTAAGGTAAACTCGGTAAGATGGCCATACGGAAAAGATGACCATAGGCTTTCAGAATGAACCACAAAAATTCTCTATTCAGCAATTGGAGAAATTAATAGCCTATGATCATCCTTTTCGTATGGCCATAATACCAGAGTTTACCTTAACATCAAGGCAAGAAACTTTATTTCTTACAGTGACCAGCAATTTCAGTAACTATTTTCTCGTGTTCACTTCCATATTTTTGTATCGTCTATAACTCACCTTCCTTCCTGATTCATTCTTAATTTCCACCTGATCGACCGGCCGTGTTGATTACACCGCACTGTGAATCACGCGACGGCCAATCGGCGTCGAACCGTGCGATCGTTAACTCGGACGTCCGCTGGACAGATCACTCGCCAGACGATGCGTTACGTCCGGTTCTCGATCTCAGTCCGACCCCGTCGTGGCCGCCGTGACACTGACTTGGTAATCGATGCAACACCGGTGATGCATCGAGAGCAAGCACTTTAAGAGACGACATCGAACCGACCGACCGACTGATCGACTGGCGAACCGCGCCGACGAACTGGTTCAACGAATGTACGCCGCTGCTACTCGTACCGGTCAATTTTATTGCTAATAGGAGTCCGATGCAGTCCAGAACACTAATGTAATTTCCTCCTCGTAACGATCGTCGTCTCTCGCTCTCGCATATTCCTCTTCGCGTCTCCCTTCATCTCTTCTCGGTCAAACCTCATGAAGCGTCTTCTTGAGTGTCTCTACTTTGGTTTCATCGGAGGGATGCGTCTTTAACCCACGTGATCCCACAGGATCCCTCGAACTTCTCCGCGGTCGCATCCTACCTTTCAACGAAATCCAGCTCGCGTGCAGTCGATGCACGTTTAAATGCGTTGCAAAAGGGAAGCGGAGAGACAGAATGAGGAGGTGGGCCGGGAGCGAATTACTGATCGCGCTACAACGTGAAACGAAGGAATCGGTGGAAGACGAGCAAAAACGAATTTACGACTATCCGGTCGTTTTATCGGTGAGGGCTCCGAGCCCCCGGTCCTCAGATCCCGGTTCATGGATCGGCATTCACCGATCGCGGTTCACAAGATATTCAGGAAATTGTCAATAAGGAAACGATTACGTTTCTCTCGCGGAAATATGATAACGAAAATTAAATGATAAACATATAATTTTAAATACTGAAATACTGTCGACATCTAATTAAAGGTAATGCTATTTCTCTTGATTTATTAAAGAACTTTCAACAAAAATATGACTCTAAATTCTTCAAAATGAAATCTGACTCTAAAAAGTGAAAATTAAGCCAATCTTAAAAAAAGAGTAGCTCAATTTTCAATCTTAGAAGCGAGATTTCACTCTTCAGAGTAAGATTCATTCTAAAATTTTTGAAGAAGAAATATTTTGGAATTTTATAAAATATATATGACATTAGAATTGCAAGCATGTGCTGTGAAAACGACTTAAAGGTCAAAATATTACTACGAGACTTGATATCTTATCTCTTCATCGAAAAACTGACATCTCTGGGATTTATTTTTAAGGACTACGATGCTGCGACTGACCTCAGCTCGACGTGTGCACGTCATAAATGGATATTTAAAATTCCGCAGCGAACTGCACAGCGGTTTTAGAATTCGCCGATGAACAAATGCGTCAAGTAGAATGCACGCCGAAGGTACATAAGCATTGTACAAACGCGAGGTATGACGAATGCCAACGAGAGTAAAACCCCGTCTTGTGGTAACGATCAAGCGGCGCGCTTCCGGTCGCGTCAGGGTCGCTGAAGGAAGAGAAGCAAAGGTGAGACAACGTTGGTGCCGTATTCACGTCCTTATTCTCTCGTCCTCGTCGTGTTCCTCTCTCTTTCTCTATTCTATACCGGTCGTAAAAGGGGCACCGCGACCAGTACGTGGCCATATGCGCGTACGGTACCCTTACGGGTCGCATACGAATCGCTTCATTTCTTTCTTCGTCTCTTGCGCCACCGCGCCGCGTCTACATTTCTAATTCGGGGCAGGCCTCTCGTAAAAGCGAAGGGGTAGGCATGTCACGAAATACCACCCGTCATAGGATGTAGTTATGATACGCTTATCTAAACGGTCGTCTGTCATACGACGGATAGCTTTTGCTCGTCGTTGCCGGTTCGTATTCAGCAAAACGATGTTTCTGGCAGCTTTGTCTATTACCCTCACTATTACACTTTATCCAAGAAATGTCTTGGAAACATCCTTAGGACGTAAGCTGTCTTGAAATGTTCTTTGAAGGTGCTGTATGGATTATATTCGACCACGAAGTTGACAGACTCGTCCTATCACAAAGACTATGAGACCCGATTAACGGAAACAAACGACAAATTAGTTAAAGAGATACCATAAAACTGTTTCACGCATTATCGTTTGTACCACTGAAAATAATAGATGATACTAATAGACTGATATGCTTTTCTAGAAGAACGTAAAAATGTTCTCGAAACCTAATTCGGTAGACCGAAGCGTCAATCAAAAATTAAAGGTAACATCTGCAATATTTGGACAAAACTAATATCCACAATTTCTGGTCTCGAATTAAGACATGCTCTGTAATGTGTAAATTACTGAAAGTCATCTAAGCAGAGGTCGTTAATCATACTTGGAACTCCACAGGTTCCTATTAACGTCCAGATAAGCTAAGGACTCGATTGGTAATGGCCCTAGCGACAACGTAATTTATAGTTTCGAACTGCTTAACGCATCACACAAATTATCTGTGACCAGCTTGTGTAATTAATGTGTTACTTCGTTGTCGCGTCTGTGGTAAATACGCTTCCGCTATAAAAAAAAGTGATAAATATCAAATAAAATTTAATATTATATTTTAGTCCTAGTAACTTATATTTATGTTTCTAATTATAAATTATAACGTTTCTTTACATTAAAAACTAGCAGGAAAAAATATATACATATATTTCTATTAATAGATATTTTTGTATCTGATCAAATAGACAAAAATTATTCAGTAACGAAATTAAGCAAGTTTCGCGTAAATCTCTATATATGAGGATGCAATCATATTTTATAATGATAAATTTTCAGATCCTCTCGTACGATAAAAATAATTTCTTCGACGATTCGCGTCGACGATGGCAGGTATGGTGTGGGTGAAAAAATGACCCTAACGATTGATATTAATAGCAACATGGTACATGCGATAAACGGGCGTTTATCGGACATGGACGTTTCGGCTGTGCGAGGAATCACTTCACAAACGGACAGACGGACGAACAAACGACAACGATGACGACGACGATGGTGGTAGTGCCAGTTACACACGCGAACAAGAATTGCGTGCTTCGTGTCTGAAAACAGAAGCGACTCGGCGAGACTGACGGCGAAGCATGGTATATAAGGGCCGAAAGGGGCAGACGAAGGAAAAAGAGAACAAGAAGGAACGAGACTTAGCTGGCGCAAGAAGATAGATAGAGAGAAAGAGAGAGTGAAGAGGCCGGTGGATCGGAGAAAGGATGCCTCGAGCACCACCTAATCAACATCTGTCTAGTGCCTCGACCTTCTCCTCAACCTACTCAACCCTCGATAACTCCACGTGTTGCGTGCTCAAGACGTGCAGTGAAACACGTGATGTTGCTCGCGCATTCGTAAACTCGATTGGCCGCGTCGATAATGTTCGATTGGGATACGGGAAACGTAATAACACAGCGATGGAAAGCACAGTGCGGTAGAAAGTATTGTACAAGATCATGATTTTCGCGATAAAAAGAATTTTTTAAACAGCTATGATTTCGTATATGATATGTGCGAGTTTTTTGTATCATTACAAATTTAATATCAATTAAAATATCAATACATTTTATTTTTTTTAAATTACTAATCAATTACTATTCTAGTTCTGTTCAAGATTACATTTCAAGACCGAAAAAGATTTCGGTGCACGATTTGCAGAATTGGAGGATATGTATATAAATTCACTCTAAAGTATTTAAGCACTAAGATCTATACTTTGATCGAAAATAGGTATTTATTTCTCTTAATTGAAATATTTTTTTATTCTTGAAAGCTGTGTATCAAGAAATATTTTTCAATGTCCTTGTCACACGGGAGTACTGCGATTTCGCATGGATCAAAGAAAACACCGCAGCGAGAGTTCTAAGGGCGTTCTATTATGCAAAACGGTCAACACCTTCCTGATGGACGTGCGACGGAATCGGGAGTCGCAATCTCTCGATCCTGCGGACCCCTAATGCCATACGGTGCGTCATCGCTCTCGGAGCGTAGCAAATCGAATATCCCAAGTCTCGGGCGAATCTGCGGGCGCGTTGGCCCGGCAAAACGCTGTGTGGATGCGTGCTTAAGGACAGAGCATGAACGGTTGCAACCCGACACCCGATAAATTCGATATCAACAGTCCGCCCGCGCCTCGACCCGCATTTAGGTCGGGCCCTGACCGTAGCCCTGGGTCCGCCAGCTCGTCTCAACGTACTCTCCGCGTCGTATTTGACCCTTTTCTCCTCGTCTCTCTCTTTCGCTAAAATGCCTCTTCCTTCAGCTTCGTATCCTCCTCCCATCTTCTTCCTCGCTACGTTAACCCTCGATCTTCCGGCCTCTCTTTCTTGCTCGCCCTCCGATTTTCGCTCCGTCTCGCGTTTACAGGTCCGAAATAAAAGAGAAAGAAAAGGAAAAGAGGAAAAGAGAGAGGAAGAAAGAGCGAGATCGAGAAGATCAATCGAGAGGGAAGACACGATGCGCGGGCCAATCGCTCTTGCCGTCTTTATCTCACGTTGCAAACCGGCGAGCGAAGCCGCGCGGGCTCGCTTTTTTACTGCCGAGTCGGAGTGTGTTTGGTTGAAATTTCAGTCGAGGCCCTCCGCCTTTTCGGCGATGAAAGGTGGAGTCGAGGGAAAAAGAGAACAGGTCAACCGGTGACAATAACGACGAGAGTGTACGTCTTGGTGGCAGGGAGACGGATGAGGGGGAGGACCGGATGCCTCACGTCTTTCCACCTACGTAGATCGTCTCTCTAAGATGTCTCGCGAGATGCGAATTCCTTTTTAATGCGCACGAATTGTTAACGAAAATCATCACAGTCAAACGATGCTACCACCACCGATTCTAACATCTGCAAATACAATTTGCCTATTTCTTAGATTTTATTTTATTTAATATTTTTAAATTAAACAGAGAGAGAGAGAGAGAGAGAGAATTTTATTAATGAATATAAATATGAATCATAATTAATCAGCGATGAATAACGCAATATGTTTTGCTTGGATAAAAAATCAACGACTATTATACAGTTATAATTTCGAGAAATGTTTATTATCTTGATGTATCTTCTCCGTCATCGTTAATATTCACGCAACAGTGTTACGTATAACACGATATATGCGATAATGTGCTGCAACAAGTTGATGTCAATGCATGGCGATTATGGTCTGTATTACAAAAGAACATTCAAAGTTTTATCGCACGAGATGTGCGGCGTACCGATAGCGGGACATACTGAATACCATGATACTAATTATGCTTCCTTAAAATTTAATGCCGAGCCATTCGTTCGCCGCAACGTCTTTCGTATCCAATAAATCTTCCTCCCCTAACGCGCTTCAAGCGGAATGTATTTCGTATCGAGTGAAACGCTCCTCGTAAGTCACTCGAGTACCGACCACAATCCTTTAAAGCGCACTTCGGACCCTGTAAAATACCACGTTGATACCTCGTTCTCTCTCGCAGGAGGAAGGATTCGATTCTCAACGACGAGGGGCGTGCATTCCACGACGCGTCCGCGAATGTCGACGAATTCCGCCTCGGGGGAATCATGCCGGATTGCACATACGTTAATTCTGTGAGAGGAACGTCGGCTTTGATTAACCATAGAAAATAATAAACTCTGAATGACGTAACATTCTGCAAGAATTATCATTCCTTTTCGTCATCGTTTTCAACTTTTGTTAGAAAAAAAAAAGAAATAACTATTAGCTGCAATTTTCGCATATTACTACTTCGTAAAATAAACTCTGAATGACGTAACGTACTCTGCAGAACTACCATCCATTCCTTTTCGTTATTGCTGTCGACTTTCATTAAAAAGTGAAAGAAAGAACTAATTATATATTTTTAGAGTGAATTGTTACTCTGAAGAATAAAATCTCACTCTTAAGGTGACCCTAACACGATCAATAATACTGATCAGTAATATTGAATAATACTACCAATATGCATTGATATATTCAGTATTTTTACAACACGATCAGTATTATTGACAATATATTTCGCTTTAGTTTTATGTACATTATCTATTGCACTGTGACATACTGTGACATGGATTCTAATAAAGCGACATTGATACTCGAAAATCAAAATCCAAATCAGTCAGTATTCTACGTCAATCCATCAATATTAACCACACAATCAGTAATATTGTCAATATTCATTAATACTAACAATATTGTTGACCGTGTAAAGTCATCTTTAAAGACTGAAAATGGAGTCATTCTTTTTCAAGGCTCAATTTTCACTCTTTAGAGTGAGATTCCACTCCAAAGAATTTAAACAGTATGTTAGCTATATTTCTCGCATATTACTGCTTTGTATTATTATATACGATGCAAAACGCTTCCTCGAAGTACAAGTAAAACGCGGAATGCCAATGTTCAGTATCACTCACGTCGCGCTAGAGATACCACATTGATATTCTCGCGATATCAGACAAAAGCATGCAGCAAAGAGGCGGACTCTGCGGTGCGGCGAATTTCGACGAGTACCATCGTTCGCCAGAAAGGAGGGAAGAACGCCAGAATTTAGGAGACGTGCGCGTTCGTTTTACATAGCCTGACTCATCGATCGCGCTGAAACGGTCAACAGACCGAGCGGGCGAGGAGGATCGCGAGGAAGCCGCCATGGAGGTGCATAAATAACGATGGCTGTACGGCATTGTATATCACGTGGCTCGAGGTACAGCGGCTGCATTCGCGTCCGCGTCCGCGTCCGCGCGACTCCTCTCTATCGGCAAACAATGTTTTATTCCCCCGTGGCATTTAGCCGAGCGAGCGGCGGGTATCAAGATCGTCCGTCCCCGGTAAATAATCAGATACGGGGTGCCCGAAAATCCCTCTTGCTCGCGCAAAAGGCACCGATGGCGTGGCCGGCCAGGAGACAAGGTGCCGAAGAACGCGGGATTCAGGATATCCAACGAACGCGCCAAACTCCGGACCGATCCTGAATCTCACGGAACGAACGGCAAAATTCTCGCGGTTCCGCGTTGCTCGTTTCGGACATTCGCGCAGGTGTTCGAGCGAGATGCTCGCAACCAACGTCGAATTCGACGATCTTTCGCGCTCAGGAAAGAATTTACGTTTAATTTAAGTTACATCGGTACACGAGCCGCATTAATCAGGAAATTCAGTGCTTCTCTCACCCGCTGCCTGGTTACGTAAGTTCTTTATAAGGGCTTGATATATATAGCGATCACACACACACGCGCGCGCGCGCGCACAATAGTGTTGATACTGCAATACTACTGGTGTAAAATAATTATCGCTAATCAAGTAGTTTCAATAATTTTATTAAACATTGGTATATTTACTCTATTTATGTTAACTACTGTGTAATGTCTGTGTCATTTGTAATTTATGCAAATTATAATTCATACGATGCTAATACTTGATTATTATTAACGTCACGTACTCAACGCTTATTACAGTGTAACGTTAATTAACATAATCATATGTGTATTGTTCCGGTTGAGTAAATCTATCTTGAATCATAAATTTTTTATTCATTTTAATGTAGTCTAATTATACTGTGCAGCGACTCTGTGTGTGTGCAACAGAAAATTATTTCTCTCATTTATTTCCTTATTCCATGAAACTGTATTATAGGAATTGCATGGTGAACAACGCATCTTCGAACAATTCATGGATCTCCTTTTATATTGCCAGTATATGCAATATACCAGATTTTCATCGACATTTAAGTACCGTTATATACGTGTTCTATATTATACGTCAATTTTCTTAAGAGCAGAGATCAATGAAACAGGAAGGCAGTACCGCAAGACGTAAACCAATTCAAATAATCGATTTCGGATCGGAATAGTTATTAATACTGAAATTTATCATTATCCCGATGTGAGGTGAAAAGGAGTCTGAATCAAAGAGGAAGAGGACTGAGAAGACAATATTCTCTCAAAGCCGAATTTTATCGAGTACGCGCGATCTTCGCGAATCGGTAAAGTAAATAAGAGGGTTGCCTGCCTCACGAATTTAACCTAAACCGTTCACCCTGGCGCCGAAGAAGAAAAGAAAACAAAACGCGAGAGGAGAAAAGAGTGGGAAAGGGAAGAGAGAGAGAGAGAGAGAGAGAGAGAGAGAGAGAGAGAGAGAGAAGCGAGGTAATAAACGCGCGTGGGCGAGGATCGGAGACTTTTGCAGTAATCCAGGCTCTTTACTCAGCAGATGCCAATTTAAATTCCTTTAACGCACATGTGCCGTATCTTTCCCTCCCTTCTTCTATATTCATGCCTCCGTAGGACGTGAGAACGAGCACTTTGTTAGGAGTGACGCGATCCAAATGGACGGCCTTGCGATCGCGTTCAATTCAATTAAATACACATCATCGAGCGCTTCTGTCATAATCACAATGATCAATTTCTTTTAGAATCGACCTCGGAGGTCGACTAGTCAAAAATCAATGGCTGTGGCTAATCGTTGATTACTGGTAGTTATTTATCACTGATCGCCGATTAGATGATGTGCTACTTGACATTAACACACTCATCATCGCACGATCATCGTGCCCCTCGTCTCACGTGATTCTATAACCGATAATCCATCATGGAGGACGAAGACTAAAGGAAGCTCTACTTTCTCGCGTACCCTTTGCATTTCCTTTCGACCTATGTCATGGCTTATCAGTCGACATCATCACTGCGGCGAGCTAAATCATCGATCTCTCGCGACGAGTCGTCAACGAGACTACCGGCGCCTTCTTTCTCATAATCCCTCCTTCTCTCTCTTCCGTTTGACGGGTGACAATATTAAATAAATAGCCGCGCGGCACGGGACACGGCAGGCGACTCTGTCCGGAACAGAGGGAAGCAATGAACGCCGCTGGAAAAGACATCGAAGGTAAACGAAGAAGAGGAATACGAGGGATAGAGAACGACCGAGTCCATGAACGCGGCGGCACGACTGTTTGAGAAATGACAACACGATTGCCGACAACACTCGCCCCCTCTTGGCCCCAACCTCT
The DNA here is from genome assembly GCF_001594055.1 of Mycetomoellerius zeteki. Lineage (NCBI taxonomy): Eukaryota > Metazoa > Arthropoda > Insecta > Hymenoptera > Formicidae > Mycetomoellerius > Mycetomoellerius zeteki. Next base: position 565,054 of record NW_017257489.1, read on the forward strand.
TCGTTCATCAACCCTTCATATCTCTCCCTTCTGCGGCTTTCGCATAGCACTTTTCCCTCTCTTTCTTTCTCTTTTACTTTCTCTCTCTCTCTCCCACGTTATTTGGGCCAATATTCATAGTTTGTTCTTATTTTAAGACCGTCTTAAGTAATGTCTTAAGATGCTAACGCTCTCTGATTGATTCATGACGCCTTAAAACGGTACTTAAGACAGTCCTAAATGTAAGAATCGACTATGGATATTAGCCCTATAATCTCTTAGATGCTTACCAGCCCCACGTTTGTTACAAGGTATGAAGGCGTTCTCGTATAGCGAGCTTGACCACTTACCGACGGAATTGTTTAACGGCGTTTACACGTCGATTTCTGAGGGGAGAAGAGAGGAGGGCAATAGGGTTAGAGGTGCCCACACTGATACTGTATTATGTATTCGAGTATTCGAGTATAGCTGCCCGCTCCGACGAGATTCTTTCCCGGCTTCTTCGTGGATATACATCGACAAAGAAATAGGAACGAGCGGGTTTCTGGATCGAGTTTCCCGCTCGCGCGGCTATCTCCGTTTTACGGGAATATATTGTACGATAGCACGGTATTCCCACATCATCCGGATACGGACTGCTGCATGCAGCTGCGAGCTCTCAATCTTTCCTACGATAGTAATCTGCTCGATACATACCGGTCGTTTATATCGCGATACGATGCTCTAAACGAAAAAAACGTATCGAGAAAAATAAAAGGAAAAATATCTTTATCTAAATAAGATTCCAAGCATTTTTAGTTAAACTTGATTAGATTAAGAATAACAAAAACTAACCCTCAAATTATCCATAATAATTACTTGAACCGTTCAATGTGATTTACGTTTTCCTTTGCAAATTTTAAATTGTCCACGTTATATTTGCGTTACAGATTGAATCAATTTAATTGTCGAGTTACGTGCGATACAAATCACGCATGATTGGCGTTTAAACTCTCGCTATCCAATCAAGCGAATCGGAGCGCAGCGGGAGCGAGGTAGCGCAAAAAAAATTGGTCGTTTAAACATTACTTAAATCATGGCTGCGAGTAGCTTGTGATCCGGAAATAGTGAAATTACACCAGATTGCGCAATCAACTATTCACGGACGTATTAATCGACCTCGTTTAAGAACGCGTATACCCGCGCTGGTACCAATTAAATATACACGTTGTATCTATATGAGATTGCCTAACAGAGAAATTGCCCCAACGATAATCATTGAGGTACTCTAGCCATGCGGAAAAGTCCTATTCGTGATATACACGCAGTTACACGAGAGACATGTTGAGAGACACTGCGACGAGCAAAGCACCCATAGAGGCTTGTAGAGAGCGAATGAGAGAGAGAAAGAGAGAGAGAAAGAAGAGAAATAAGGGCGCGAGAAAGAAAGAGGGAGAGAGGACTGGAAGAAGATGGGCCCACGTAGCCTCCTGCGAAGTAATATGCTCTCGCCGCATGAGGTCCTTTCCTCTCTCCTCCCAGGTTCGCTCATCCTCCGGGACCTCACGGAACCCTTTTCACGTTCGGCTGGGTACGTCCCTCCGTTACATCGCGGGGCTCCGTCCCACTTGATCAATGTTTTAATTGCCGTTAATGATTCGGAGATATCTCTCACGCGTCCGAAAATGGAGAATGAGCGCGAAAAGGGCCACGATGGCGGGAGGAGGGATGCAGGGAACGTGGAAAGAGTAAGATGCAGAGAGACGTCGTTTAAGTGTCCAGTGACTACACCTCGTATGAGCGCTCTTCCCCTTCAGGGTCTTTGACTCTTTTCGTGGCCGCGGTTCATTGTACTGATGCTTTTCTAAGAGCATCTCATTTCGTATTCATTGCTTCAGCCGCGGGTATCTTCATTAGCGCTTTTGTCGAATTCCTCGTGAAACAACCACCGGATCGTCCACCGATACGACTGGCATTCACCGACAGGTAGGTAGATAGATAGGTAGGTAGGTAAGTCCGCCAGGTCGAACCGACTTTTCATCGCACGAGGGGTTCCCCGCTCGTCTCTTAGCTCCGGGATCAATTTCGTCTCGGGCACAATGCGCGTTTATAGAACCATACATCAAGGGCAGTTACACGTGTGCCGCTCGCATACCTACGCTTCTCGGACGATTATTCATTCTCGCTAATTGTTATTTAATTACGGCACATCAACGTTGAATGATCTACATTATCTGGGTCGCCTTCGGACCTTTACGAATCACATGACACATAAGTCCACGAATGTAGTTAGAGAGAGAAACTACAATATATCAAGAGGATTATGAATTCCACACACAATGAAATCAATCGAAATTAATATGTATTAATGAAGATATAGGTATATAAATTTTATGAAACAAAATTGAATTATTGAATATTGATAGAGATAGATTTGCAATAAAACAATAATTAATTAAGAGATTCCACTAAACCCGAATTAAAATCTAAATCGAAGAGCCTACATGGTGAAATTCAAAGAAACTTCCCCCTCAATCTAACGTGTTCGCGTGTATCGAGTTGTACCGCTCTCGATCTTGATCTCTCGGCCCACCGTGCACGTGGCATAACGACGCGGCGGGAGGTTGGAATCGGGAGACGATGCGGGGCCTGATGCGAACGGTGGGGACATGGATGAAGGTAGGAGAAGGTGTATGAAATAGTAACTGTCAGCGTGTAGGCCAAAGTTGATGGCACATTGTCGTATTAAGTCGGGGGTAATTTGTCTGGCCTTCTCTCAACCACCTACACCCGGGAACGACGGCCGTTCGACGACCTCTCCTGGCCTTCGATTCGACAATGGCGCACCTTCTCCACTTCTTCCTTCTTGCTAGTTGAGAGAGAGAGAGAGAGAGAGAGAGAGAGAGAGAGAGAGAGAGAGAATGCGAGGAGATTCCACACCTTGATGATATACCCAAAAGGTGGATGTCTATTCTGGGACCGGCCTTATAATCGGACTAGGTGACGGAATGCTGATAATGTCGCATACAAATTCACAAAGAAGCACCATTGCGTCGCAAACATATCTCAACGAGTTATGACAGTAAGTATGCCACATTAAAATGAAACTTAGCCGCTACCAATCTTCCGCTATACTGATTTACAGTACTGATCATCTCTCGATTGATTCTTCCGAGTGATCCTTAACATCGTTCTTTATCCCATTTATTATAGCGAGATCGGACACATTGAAAAACATTTGGCGAGACCATTTTGAAAGACGCGCCACGTCAGATTTAACATAAGTGATAAACGATGCACGGGGTAAGATTGTGTATACACGTATGCATAAATTTCTCCAACAACTCTGTGTTCCAATGTTGCATAATGACCGGGCCGAAATCGCGCCGGTATTCGTCCCTGGGCGACCTCCGGGGGAATACCAACGGTCAGCAAATGGGCCTAATTTTTATTTCTCGCGCCATTTCTTAATGCCACCTCCTCCACTCGCCAGTCCCCGGTCCGTACGTCTGATTACACAGCCGAAAAGAGACCGCATTAGCTCTCTTAGAAGCCCTTTCACGCGCGAGCGTGCTTTTACACGCTATCGCTACAAAGAATCCGTGAATGCGTGAGAGTGCGTGTGCCGCCGGCTGGACACGCACACGCGGAACCCGACTTTTACACCTGCGGGCCCACGGGTGTTACCGTGCGGAGCGGTAATAATAATTTGGACGGCGACGAGCGGCCGCATTTGATGTTCCGGAGTCGCCTGCTGGGCGAATCGCGCGACAATGTTGTCCCCCCCGCGGGACCTCCTAACACGCAACTCGAAGTAATCGATCATTACTCCCGGGGGCTATTAAAAAGCGGCCGGGTCCTCGTCCGAAACCCGGGCGCATCATATCGCGGCCTTGATTTCGCTACGGCCGCCGTTAATTAATTCAGCTCACGAGAAGGCGCGAGTTTTTGGATCTCGTCGATCCTTTCGTCGCAGCAACATTCGACACTTTTCTCGATCTCTTTCTCAATGCTATTTATCAAACGTAGAAAGCAACCAATCATTCCGTTATCGCCTTACGCGATACGTGGATTGCTTGGATTAATGAGAACGTGGTAGAGATAATGTTGACTTCATTAACGACGTCGTACCCTAATTAACTCAGCTTTATTGCAATTTATTCTTCATCCGTCAGGATGTACAGTACGAATGTGAAAATAGATATAAGGAAAGCGACTCGCCGAGGACGTTAAAAACTTTTACTTCTTGAATTACTCGTCCGACGAGTTTTTTCAATGAACCTGTCCGACAACATCATTTTCGTCAAAAATTTAATAATATCAATTGTGTGTGTGCACACTTGTATGTACCGACCATAAATGCTAACCGCAACGAGTTCGATATTTTATCATCAATGAAATTGTCATGCAAGGTCTGATATCATAAAAGTTACTCGCGCGCAACGACATAAGACACAAGACGAGACTTGAAGAAACTACCCAGATACGTAGAGGAACTACCGAGCTACGAAATTACTATGATCTTGCTAGCATCTCCGGAAGATCGATAATAATCGCAATCACGAAGTAGTCATTCGTAACGAGCGTTCCTCGTGTACGTGAAGCGAGACGAATCCGCTAGGACTCGCGTGAAGAGGAAGAGCCATCAAAAGAAAAAAAATCACTAGAAAACCAAGGCTAAAAGATAAAAAAGAAAAAAAGAGAGATTGCGTTTACTGCATAAGTTGCAGCTATGCCTCTCTAGAATATTAGACACTTTCGATAATAAAAAAAAAACATCTTGGCTCTTTATACCTACATAAACAACAATTAGAAGAAAATGTAGTTATTTTAAAGATCCTAATTAATTTTGATAATTTCATTGAACTTTCAATTTGCTTAGAATGTAAGTTAGTTAAATTTAATTATCGTTCAAGCGAATATACAATTGCTGTTTTAACGTGTTAATAACAGGGATACTCATGTATCATCAGACAAAGAATTCCATACACCGTAGCAAGAGAAAATGAGAGAGAGAGAGGGGGGAGGGGGGGAGAGAGAGAGAGAGAGATTTATAGAAATCACAGAGCAAGAGCGAGAAGAGATGTACGGTTTCCGGTGAGAGAGAAGGGAAAAGGGAGAAAGGGACGGAGAGCCGCACGCGCACGTCTACGCGCTGCGCGACCTGCCCCTCGCGCATCGCTTACGCACGTGCGTGTATATGCAAACGCACCACATGGGGCGACGAGACGACGGCCGACAGAGTACACGAGGCACTGAGGCAAAAGGTGGAATAAGAACAAGAGAAAGAGGGAGAGCAGGGCGAAGGGACGCGCGAGGGAGGACGGGAGCGGACGGACCAACGGCCGATGGAGGAAGGGTGTAGGTACTTCTGATTCTAATTACCTCGAGTTACGAGCGGACAACAGGCCGATCCGCCGGCCGGTCCACGGGGGTTTTCTCGCCGTGCGACCGCGCACGCCGTAACTTTCTGTGCTCCCCATAGCTTATAGACCACGTACCGGCGTAATGGCCCAGCCGGACGATACGGTACGGATACGATACGGTTACGGGGGTAGACGAGGATGATGGGCGACGTGAGTGCATCATCGAGATATTCTCGCTCGTGATCATCCTCCGCGAGATACCGGCTTTTTCGCGATCGCCAGGAAATATCTTTGAGTTCCAGAGTGCAATGTAGCGAGGTGACGTGGCGCAATCGCTTGGAAATATTTGCTCATATTGCATATCTTTGTCCGCTAATTATATCCAAGACATTTTTGTCGCACGAACGCATGATTGATGCAACAATTATACGCGTTATAATGATATGAAATTCACAATTAATTTTCAGCCTTATAAATGGAATTAATTTTAAATTTGTTGCAAAGTAAAGCGGTGTAAAGGTAATAACACAAGTTCTGAGAAATATAATATAAATTAGAGACATTAATTATTCGAAACCAGTTAAACGCTAAAGGTAATAAAATAGGCGTATAAATGAGAAACGTATGCTCGATAAGTTACGAGGTTGCACTATTAAAGAATGTTTCCGCGTTTTGAAAACAAAACCGATTAATCGGTTCTATACAAAGCAACCGTTCGTCGCGTTGCTCTTCTTCGCGGACGTGCAAACATCGCAACCGGCAGGACGAAAATATTTGCCGTCAATTTTATTTTCTACGTCATTAGATCGAAGTAACCGGTTTATTATAATTTAAATCAGCTGCCATTAAATCAATGGCTCATTAAGACACTTTGAACCTCGAGCTGTTTGCCTAGAAAAAAAAAAGACACAGCCGTCGTGGAATCTCAAATAGTTTCCTTCGAACAAAATCTATATCGTGCTCAGACGACTTCATTAGACGTCTTAAAAGCTGTAAATAATTATTATATTCGCTGGCATTTCCATCGTCTCAACCTTTCTTCTTTTCGCGTCGTATCATCCTGACGGAAGAAAGTGGCTCTCTTCAGTCTCTCATCACGCTCTTCACTTTTCATAAACCGTGACCCATTACATTTCGGCAGCATGATAATGAGAAGGCGTAGAGCAAGAGGAACAAGAAGTAGACGACAACGAGGATGATTAAGCAAGGTGGAAACCCCGCAGCAAGGTATGGCACGGACTAGCCATATGCTATTAGAAAAAGAAAAGAAAGAAAGTAAATATGTAGGATTAATCGTAGATTTCGTGATAAACTAGGAGATATGTGCAGAACGGTTGGTTGCTTTTACTGTTTCGACCAAAAAAAAATGTAATATTTATTCACGAAATTGTTTCTTCACGTGAGCTCCAGGAGAGACAGCCGGAAGTCTTTCTTCACACTGACAGCATCGCGGAATGTTATATATTAATTACCTCTACGGATTTTCTTTTTTTTTTGTTCACGAAAAAATTTGTTAAAAATTAATTAAAAACTTCACTGATTTAGCAAATCTACAGTCGTAATATATGGCCAACTAGTTTTTTACGTTAAAGTAGCAAAGTTGTGCAAATGAATGAAATTAGCAATTATAGGTAATTATATTCGTTGTAATGTAAAGCACAGCAAATTTATTAATACAGCAAAGATAACTTTCTACGAAAGTCAATCCAATATATAGATCAAAATTTTTAACAAAACATGTTAGCTAAGGGGTATACTTTTGTTGCTGTAATGAAGAAAACTTGTTACATTAGCCATTTTTGTTGTAGCAAAGAATCAACTGAATTAGCACACTAATAATTGTTTACAGATATTATTTTTTCGTTAAACCATAAAATTTTCTTACAGTTGTTGAACTCGCGCAGCAAGCTACAGTTTTGCTGAACCATGCAATCTATTTTTTCTTTCATGTTGAAATTGTCGCGACAAAATCAGACAAGAGAGAAAAGACAGCGTATGAGTCCTGTTTACCGGAATCTAATTCCCGCTTTCATTTTAGCTAGTTCTTTAATTCTCCGAATCGGCGATGAGCGTTCTCCTAACGATATGCGATGTATAGATACTTGAACGCCGTGCCGCCGTGTCTGACCATGCGAATCTCCGACACGAGTAACCGTTAGAGGCACTCGGTGAACTGAAGAAGACGGCAATTACTTGAACGCGAGTCCTCGAGGTGGGTCGAAGGAATTTCAAACGCGCAACGATACTTCTACCGGTCTCACCGCGTCCTTGAAATGATCCACAGACCATTCTCAACTCCATTGCACGTTGCAGTTGAGCAAATGTGGATTCTTTTCCGACTTTTTTAGATTATCGCTACTCTGCATGCTCACTGTCTCACTGCAACATGTTTTCTCTAAATCTAAAAATCAGTGGATAATCACCGAGTATCAGTCCCAAGTATGCCACTGATAATCAGTGAACACAGTGAAATAGTGATTTAAAAAATCAATGAAACGTGGAATCCCTAGCTAATCTCGCTTTAGTATATAAATTCAATGTGTATGGTGCTGAAACTAAAACGTGCAAATATCGATATTTTAATTATATAATACTTAAATTTTCTTTCTTTTTCAGTTGAATTTCATTGATTAATCAGTGACATACTTTGGACTGATAGTAGATAATTACTCACTACTTTAGATTTATAGAGTTTCCGGGGGGGAAGGGAGGAATGATTAAAATGGAGTCTCAAGTGTTCTTTAGGAATTTTTCAAGGATGAATAAAAATGATGAGAAGAGATAAACGAGATGTAGGTGAAGAGAGAGATAAATTGGCATCGTCACGTAATCTATCGGCGTTCGTGTCAATAACGAAGCGGAAGAGGACGAAAACGAAGAAGGAGAAAGAAGAGGAGAAGGAGGAGGGCGATGAAGACGATGACGATGACTGTGCTGATCTCGATGGACACGGGAGAGGCGTTTCGGTTACCGCGGGGGGTAAAAAGCGCGTTTTAACACGGTTCCGCCACGATCGTGCTCTGTTAGTCGCACAACCGATCTCGCGGCACTTCTGGATTAATCATCGAAGCGATAAAGGTCCTCGTTACATTGTCGCGCCGTGGAAGAGTCCAAGAACTTTTTCGCAACGGACGGGCGTACGAATTTAACTTTTCAGGTAGACATTTTCGTTCAGCAGCGTTTGCGTAATTCTTTTCTCATCGTTATCGAATACGATCTCGCGACTCGACACAGCTGGAAGATAAGAATCGTGATTGATCGATGGTAACAGTCGAGAAAGAAAAAAAAAGATACAGAAAGAGACGTTCTTGCTTCCTACTTTCAATACAGAAACCGTAGCGCGCTCTCTTACGCTCCTCTCAGCCGACACAATGAGGCAATTTCGCAATAATGACGTTGCAAAAGTCAACGACCGGAATTTGTCGTTAAGTGGTTTCGGGAAGAAATCTAACGCTTTATTTTAATCGTGTTTTACGAGCGTAAAATACGCGCGACGTTACTCGCCGGTCGTTGGCACCGGTGAGACGTCGCAGTAAATAATGCAACGCGAGATTACGTCGCGGGGCGCAACGGTCGCCGCAGTATTTCGTCAACGGGGCACATCGGCTTCTTAACCACCGCGAAGAAAAAGCGTCGCGGCGTAACGAGCTGCAAAAGAACAAATAGCGGTAAAAAGTAGCTTCCTTGTAAATAACGAGCGCGATCTCGGGAACAAAATTATCTACCGGGACATAAAATTGAAATGCACGCGAGTCATGCGTAAGATCGGTAGCCAGTCGCGAGTGTCAGAGTGATATAATGAACAATAATCCGAAAAATATTTAGAGCACGACTTTATCGCAACGTAATACAGATGACTTACTCGAAAGTGGTCATTTGTCATCGTACAACTTTTCGGGATATCTTTCGAGACATACATGTGAGAAAAGAGAGCAAATATCATATACTTGTGGGCGGACGTACGACGGACAGCAAGAGAAGCATGGTGGAAATAAAAAAAAGGGCTATCGTCTTCTCTTCGATAGCCAACATTGTATGGTCGCGAGTAAATACCTACTCTAATATGCAAAAGAATCTTATCGACCATGCGGTGGCAAGTTCCGCGACGTATCGAGATGCGAAAGAAGAAGTCAAAAAGAAAGACAGAGAGAGAGAGGGAGAGAAAAGGGAATGGAGCAAAGGGACAGAAAGGATCGCCGAGCATAATGGCCACGACATTACGATCGGGATTACGCGCGCCGAAAAGTAGACCCGTTTCAATGCCAAGGCATCGTCACTCGTTCGAGAGGCAGTGTGTTATGCGCGTTTCGCTGGTTCTCTTCGGGCACGGCGTCGCTCCGGCTCGCCTCCGCCTCACTCCGTTCGGCCACAACCTCAGGACGAAACTTTGCCGGCGGCTGATGCCGGTGGCCGCGCCACCCCGTCGGTCCCCATCGGTCGCGTTTACGGCTGCAAAACTATTGGCTATCTCTTGTTGTGTATCTGGCATATTGTTAAGTTAATTGAAAGGGATGATAAAATCGCGATGTTTTTTGACGTTAAGCGAGGTGAGCGGCTCGCGAGAGAAAGAACAGGGAGCGCGGTG
>NW_017257489.1:574989-637426 GCF_001594055.1 Mycetomoellerius zeteki
AAAGGGGAGAGGAAGGAGCTGCAGGAGGGCGGAGGCCTAACTTGAGGTAGACAGAAAGAAAAAGAGAGATCAGAGAGAGAGAGAGAGAGAGAGAGAGAGAGAGAGGGGGGGAGAGGAAGGAGAGAGCGAGAGAGAATCGCATGCACGCAGAGAGAGAAAAGGAGAGCGCCATCGGGAGCCGCGAGTCTGCAGCCGCGGCGCTGTCTGTGATGAACCTGAGGGGCCGGTGCGAGACCACCCGAACAGTCAGGATCCTCTCTTCTTCAGTGCCCAGTCGGTGTATGCAGAAGTGGCTGAAAGCGGAGGAGCGGGAGGTGGAGCGGAGCAGACAGTAGTGGGACAGGAGAGGGTACGTCGGCGTGGCAGAGCGCCGACGCCCCTCGAGATTCTTAATTGCAGATAAATAATGAGAACGCGCGAGGTAGGCACTTTTGAAAGTGAAATTAGTTGCGAGGGCCCTTCGCACGTGAGTGAGGAGGCTGTCTCTTCCCGCTGCAAGATACAGAGTTCTCTTCTCTATTGTTTTTCGTGTGCTAATGTAACGGTCGGTTCGAAGCTACAGACAGGCGTCTACTTACGAGATGTCGACTTACAAAAAGAACTTGGATTTTGTTTATTTGTTCAGATATTGATGTAATTTGAGAGCAAAAAAGTTGCCGAATATTTTCTGATCATAGCAATCACCTGTTAACGTCGTGTTACTAAGTCAAATGAATTCGTAACGTATAACATTGTATCGGATTCGAATTTTGAAAGACAAGTTGCGTGGTCGGTACCTTAGTACGTCGGCCCGAAACTGACAGTATGACATGACACATTCCTACGGACACAGTAAGAAACTCAGCGCGACAAAAAAATATGTATATTCTCAGAACAGGGTGTCAATTTCCTTGATGTGTCATTCGAAATCGATCTAAGTGTGTCTAGCGCTGACATTGACCAAAACCTTTGTCACCCTATTCTTGCTTGAGATATCCTTTCACCATTTTAATTGTTATGGAAAAAGAATCGAAACCGATGAGAAACGTGTCTTTTCTGTGACTTACAGGCTTTCTATAATACAATAAGCCATTACATAAGCTGTAAGTCTTAAACCGTAAGAAATTAACCAATAATAGACAATTATTCTTTCCACATTCGATTATGATTGGTCAATTTCTTCCAGCTTAAGACTTACAGCTTAGATAATGACTTACTGTCGAAAGCCTGTAAGAGTAGAAGCACAGATTCTTGCATAACGCAATAAGACATAAAGAAATCGACCGATTAGTCCTTTATTTCATGGAAGAAAAGAAATGAAGGACTTTGATTGGTTCATTTTCTTACGTATTATGCATTATGCGAAATTCTGTGCTTTCGTCCTTATCCTTCGCCAACTTCGTTAACCCCGCAGAACTTCTTATGTAGTGATACCCTCGAAGAGCCCTGAACTCTTCGATGACGACGAGGGCGACGCCCGTCTTGAACATTCTTGGGTACAACGAACTACCGTAGGTGTATCCAACGAGAATCGAGCACCTATAACAAGATCCCGATTGCAAGCAAAAAGAGCGAGATACCATTGCGTTCGCGCGATTTCGGACTCGATGTGCGTAAATCGACGTGCGATGCAATTTCTGAAACCACGGTGTATTATACGCGAGTCTAGCGGTATTCTACATTGGGACGACATTCAACGCGCCGCAACGAGATCGCCTCTGGACGAAATGCGCGAAACATGCTCGCACGTGCACGACAGAATCAAGAGAGATAGAGGCAGGATCGTGCTGTGCATTTACTGCATACAGGATTTAGCGGTGTTGCGCGTGCAAACAGAAAGTTCCGGGGTTGGCCGAACTCTCCTCTCTCTCTCTCTCTCTCTCTCTCTCTCCTCTCGTTTTCTGTCTTTATCTATCTGTCTCTCGAAAGCAAGATAATTATCTGAGGGACTTACAGCGTGCTTTATGCTGGAATGCATTTCTTGTACAGTCCGGTGCGAGTGATGCTCGCACGAGCCCTTTTCTGCTACTATCCACGCTGACGCTATTATTCCCCTGCCGCGCACGTTGTTTGCACGACTATTTACTGCGTTTACATGTGAATGCGAACGAGGCCCCGTACTTCGCGAGGATATATACGCGAGTACTCGCGAGTACGTGCGCCTACGTGTGTGCGTTCGCGCGTGTTTGCTGCTATACGGGAGCGCCATGAGACACGAGGGAATATCTAAATGCGCTAGCTCGCGTAATAACGCGAAATCCCACGGTTGCGTGTACACGGTCGTGCATGAGCGCAGCTCCGGTTAATATCCACGCAATCATGCTCCAGAAGCCGTGAAATGGCTTGTATTATCCGCTCAATTCCTACAGTCCGATATAAGTAGTTCGTTATATTTCTTTACACATTATATCGCGCGTCCGTGACCGTGGTAGTCCACCGTGTTACGTCACTCTGTCGTTTCACATAATATGCTTCCGTTTATCACAACGTTCGTTAGTACGGTCAATTCGATCGACCTTCCCGTTTCCGCTCACCGGTCGTGATCTCGCTCTCCCGTTTCGCTTCATGAGCTTCTTGTAGCAGATTTTTGAAATATCGCGCACTGACTTACATGAAATATATCCTTCATCATCCTTTCACAGCAAAGTCAGGGACGAACGCAATCGCAGAGGCGCTTGGACGAACCAACGCCGTTAATAATTCGTTCCGAGCTCGTGTAACCGAATGGTTCGTGCCCGGAAATCCAAGAGATGTATGGTGCAAAGAAAAGAGAGGAGAGGCATCCTACGATCCTATCTCGCGTTAACGGGATTTCGCGAATCTTTCTAAGATAGCCGAATCATTAAATCGCAGATTTTGAAGTAGACGACTACCTATTTAGAGAATAAATTCTCCATGACGTACTCAATGTTTATAGTAATCCAAGTAATCTACTTACTAAATCGATTCTAAAAATGTAATTAGAGATTGCGCATTCTTATATTATACTCGATGATACTACGACACCCTGCTAAAATTTATTATTCTTAGAATATCTTTGAGACGGCATTGCCGAGCTTGGACTGTGCTTAAAAGCTTTCTTTGACCGACGTTAAACGAGATAGTCCTCCACCAGCACAATGAACGGATCTTGCGCCACAGAATTTTGCAGCTCGCGCGTGTCGGAGTATGCGTTAGATGCGCTTGCGGACCCACAAAGCGCTATATAACGTTACCCGGAGTTAATAAACCCCGAGGTCGAGGCCTGGCCCGCGGTTCTCCTCTTCGTCTTCGTCTCCTTCTGCGTCTTTGCATTTCCTCCGCCGTTACCGCCACCCCGTTCACTCTCATCTACGAGCGTCGACCACAATATTCTTTTCCCTTCCATCTATCCCTTGCCTCTCGTTCGTCCGTGATCATCCGCGTACACATTCCCTGTTCTCTCTCTCTCTCTCTCTTTCTCTCTCTCTCTTCGAGATTGTACGAAGACCGCAGACACCGCTGGTCGGTTGGTCACCCGCAAATTATTTTCTCCCGGGGGAACTCATCTAGAAGTTCCACCGCCATCGCTATCTTTTCTAATCTCTCTCCATCTTACCGCGCGTCGTGCGTCTTCCACTTCTAATCACGCTACGAGGCAACGCCCGAAACCACACTGGAGGAGTTTGCAACACGCGAACAATAAAAATGCAAAGGTAAGGATATTCGGATGTCGTTTTCACAGAAATCGCCAATAAAAATCGTTTAGTTCAAATACGCGTGACAAGTTAATTTTCTCATTAAATGATATGTTAAAAACTAGACTGTGAAACAAAACTGTAATTTTGAACAGAACAAGTTACACGTTCGCACTTTGTACGACATCGCCGGTAAAGTCTTCCGAACAATTCTAAAACGGCTCGGACTTGCAAAGCTGATGGACACTCGCGCGATCAATGCCCTGTTTGTTCAACGTATGCGGCTGAAAGCGAGCGATCGACGAATACGCAGCCGGTTTCGAAGCCGGAGGTGACTTTCGTGCTTGCTTCTTCGTGCAACAAGATTGCACGAGAAATGAATGGCGTCGAGACTCCGTCATACCGAAAATGCCCGAGGCGGTGTGGTACGCATCGACTTTTGCACGCACATGACGAAAGTATACATACGTAGCGGTTTCGACCGGACCGGCGCTCTCTCTCCCCCCCCCCTCTCTCTCTCTCTCGTATATCTTGAACAGATAAAACGTATCTCTGAGAAGACGCAATCGTATCGACACGGAGGATCAGGAATTCTAATAACCCGGTGGTAATGATAACCCTCTTGACTGTCCCGCTTAAATAGACCTATTACACTACCTTCGTTGCCGCCCGTGTGGTACTTACATAGCACTTGGCACTTATCGGATCTGTAACGTTTATTGGTCCGTTAGTCATTGTTGGCTTATTATCGTTGGCAATGAGTAACAAGTCGATACAATGTATCCGTCCGAACCATAAACGTTTCCATGAACTGTTGGTCGTGCCAGCTCGGCGAATACATTTCTTCTAATTTCACACACAGCGTACGTACACATTTTCGTGTCTATAGTAAGTTGAAACGACAGAAAGTATCGAAATATGTAAAAAAAAAAAGAGCTTTTTATAATAAAATGAATGCATTCTCAATGCACCTCTTTCTCAATTGCCCTCACCTGCTGTCACAACATATATTCAGCGTTCAATGGCCGCGCATGCACACCGACTAAAATTATGATCCCTCAAATTTGTGCGCCAGCCGCCGCCCTCTACTACAGTTTTCGCGCGGAAGTTCCGGACGAATTGAGTAGCCGCGGCTTTTTGTTACAATTACAGTGATGATCGCGTGATTCCATTTACAGGAAACAAAGTTGTATAAGTGACCGTGACGAGAATCTGGAATTTCCGAGTGGCTGCGGGCGCATGAAACCAGCTTTGCATGCGTATACGGTAAATACAGTTTTTGTGCGAGCCGATACAAACCATACGATTGCCTCCAATAGTCAAAGCGGATTGGCGGACGCGGGGGAAAAAAATTCAATTTACTGATTACAAGCATATGCAGCCACGCAATGCGCCTCAATTAATTACCCCGTCATTATTATATCTTCTCAATATCACTTTGCTATGCATTTACACATACATCCTAGGCAGAGTATAAGAAATATGGCGCCATGTTCGTTTGCCATCGATATCTGCACTTTTTTTAATGCATCTCTGTAAATTACTTATGGTTTATACGATGTAACTGATTGCAGGCCTATAAATTCAAGCCGGTAGCCCGTATGCGCGCGTTAAGAGGAGCCCCGATATTGATTATTGATTATTTTCTCCGAAACAAAGTGCGGGATATCGATGAGCGTGACGCGCATCCCCGATGAAGGTTAATAAATTCTTTTCCAAGGAACACCGGATTTGTAATAGCGGAACGCACCGCGCCGGCACGTTCCTTCCGCTACCAATATTAAACCGTGCTACATCTTTTCTCTTCATCTTTTTTCCTTTCCTTCTTTATCTTTTTCTTTCTTCTTACTTCCGGAAGGAAACCAGTTATAAACGCTCGCAGTGCGAAGGCCCGTTCTGGCAGACAACTTGTTTTTCGCGTGATTTACAGTGGGCGAAACGCGGTCGAATTATTAATAACCCGATCGTCGATCAAGATTATACGTATGTGCACAGCCTATCGATATATTTCATGCACTTTTATCGGCGCCTCTCATCTGCTCCACTGGCAGAAAGTTGTAGGGGAGATAAGTGGTGTCGAGAATCTGGAATCTCTCCGTTTGCGCCCCGAGGCTGCGAAACGCTTTGCACGCGTACGCTTTTTGTCGAGCGTTCTGCATGCATGCATGCATGTGCATGCACGGCTATCTTCCTACCTACCTACCGGTCAATCGGTAGCGCCTAATGAAGGATCCAAGTTGCATCAAGGTAACGTTCTGTCTTAAAGCGGCACCGGTGTCGGTCATTATTGATGCACTATAAAACTTCCTTCTGCCCGCTTTTTGCCAATGTTCTGCGCGAGCTATTAGTACAAGTACTCGAACGTGACTTCTATTTATACGCCATTACAACGGTGTAAATATAATTTTAATGTCGCTCTGACGTTTCAGTGTACCGGTACCTACGCCTAGAGGGCTTTCTTCGCCGCGCCGGTACATTGACATTCTCGATCGTATATCTCGACAAGCATGATATAAATATAATTTTATGAGATAAATCTTGCATTACGTATATATTTTAGCTTGACTGTACCCGAATGACCGCCGGGTCTATGATCGAAATCGAGAAGAAATTATGATACGATCGATAAAAAGAATAATTGACAGAGATGCACGTGATACTCATTCGATAATAATATTCGGCGTTAACGCGTTACGCGATGCACCAGATTGAGATTTTCTAAGTGTATTTATTGCGTGTGTGTGTGTGTGTGTGTGTGTGTGTGTGTGTGTATGTGTCTCGAATTGCATCAGTGCAGCGTAACATCTTAACACGACACGGTGCGCTGCCAACATGAACACAGGGGAATATACGCGCACGAAGCTACATACATAATGTGGAGAATATGCATCCACCGGTGCGAAACAGACGCGCCGGCTGGTGTTTACGCAAGCTTTTTCCTCTAATCGGTAGAATCGGATCGCTAAATAGCCACTAAACAGCCCGTTACACGGTACAGTGCAGCCGAATACACCGGCGGTTCGGTGCTTTACGAGCAAACTATGCAGGCCATGGCATTGGCGGCGAGAGAAAAGGTGAGCACCGGGCCATCTCTCACGCTATTGTTAAGTTGTATACTGTTGTCGTTTCAAGTATCACTTAAATTTTCATTGTGAAGCTTGCCGCTTTGATGGAGAAATCTCAGAAAGAGACTCACTCAGGGATAATGATCAGGAAAATAAACGTTTTTGCAAGAAAGCAGAGTTTCGCTATATGGAAAGGATAGTTTTGCTAAAGTATCGAAAAATTTAAATATAAAAGATACAAATATGAAAATAATTTTATTGGATCACCAAAATTATTTTCAGATCTGTATTTAACTAAATCAAAATAATTACGTAGAAACATCAACCACGTTGAACAACATCGCAAAAAGTCTTAATATTCTAAATATATAACTGTTTGAGCATTCTATATAATTATTTTGATGGTCTAACAAAATTATTTTCAGATCTGTATCGAGATAAATTTTTAGATACTTCAATAAATCCCTTTCATGTAGAGCTGTGATACATGCATATTTTCTGCACGGTCACCTTTCCTACCTGAAATCCCATCCCATTATGTTGCCGGATATCGATTGCCACTATCAATTATTACTGTTTTTCAATCTATTTTCTAAAAAAAAAGGTCATGAAATCTTTTCCATCAACCAAAGAACCGAAAATTCGTTCAAAAAGACGAAATCTTCGACCGAAAGGTGAAGAGATGGAAAGTCTTATGTCACGTCTCTCAATAAATTTAATGCAATTTTCCATTGATGTGCAAGCAGCAGCAACCAACAGCTGTTAATGGTCGATCGTGAGCAATGATAATAACAATAATGACAATAAAAATAACAAACCATAAGTTACGGTGCACGCATACGGTGCAATGCGTCTATTTTGACTGGCTGTTCGACCTGCGAGAAATTTACGGTTGAACCTTGCGCGTACCGAGTTTTCGAAATTTACAATCTCTTATCCAAGATTCCGCAGCGCGGCGGTATACGATCGTGGTGCACGTTTAAATAATATGACTATATGGCGGATCTATAAAACGGGACGGCGGTAATCGTTGCCTTAATTTTATGGCGCCGCGATAGCGGCGCGCAGAAGACAACTTGCAACTGAGTTTGCAAGAAAATCACGAAGAGAATCATGGCTTCGTTTAACGTGCATGCGCAAACAAATAATCACCCTGAAAAGGTCGTTAGAATAATCTGTAAAAGTGACGAGTTAAAAATCATCATACTTAATTATTTCTCCATGAATAATATTATACACATGGAAAGAACAATTTTGATGAAATATTTAAAAATTTAGCTACATACTAATTTTATTAAAAAAATAAATAAATATTTGTTTGAATAGTTCTAAGTAAATATTTATTAAATGTAAACATATATTTATTTTAAAAACCATTAATTTGATATAATATTTTTTTATTGAATTAATATTTATTTACTGTAAGTGAATGTTTATTTAATACTGTTCAAAGAAATATATATTAATTTAGTAAATTTAGAAAATTTTTTCCAGCGTATCAAAATAATTATATAAGTCGTTCAAGCATAAATAAAAGCCAATGCTATAAAGTTTTTTGACAACCAGCTTGAGCTACACTCCTACATAATTATTTTGATAATTCAACAAGATTATTTTCAGATCAGTATCTAGCTAAATTTTCAAATTATAGGTTCAGCAAAACGGCTCTTTCCGCGCACATTTTACAATGTTCTCCAGTAGTGATCATAGAGATTTTTTATTAGGTAACGCTGTATTGAGTGTACATGCGTGTAGGTGCAACCTTGGTCAATAAATTTCGAGTGCCAGATTTCAGAGATCGTAAATCAAGTTCGCGTGCCGAAATCATGTAATCAATGCCCGAACCACATTATGTAGTCACGCGGAGGCATCCGGTCTACTGTCAATGGCGAAATTTACAATCAATCTCTCGTCGTCAAGTCGAAAGAATGAGTATGGATGCGCGTATATACCTGCAGAAGCGTACGTTCGCGCGAGCAACGCCGCATACGTCGTAACTGCAACCTTTAAAGGTAGGGGGTGACGATAAAAATTGCGACCGACAGATAAATCATGCTCTATCACTTTGGCTTTCCGTGCGGTTGCTAGTATGCCGTTTACAACCCCCTCCATCCTGTCCCGACCACCGTCACCTCTTCTCCCTCCTCCCCCGCGAAGAATTATATGCGCGCACGTTCGTGTACCTTCAAAGTACGGAGGAGCTCGTGGAAGTTGAACCGTAACCGCGCGCGAACAGAGAGAAAAGGGATAGAAAGGAAGGAAGGAAGAATCCTGACTGGAAGGACTCGACCTAGGACGGCGTTCGGTGGAAGGAGAGGGCTAAGATAGATGAGGATTGCTGATGGCACGAGGATGAGAGAACCAAGAGAGGGATGTGGGATGGAAAAGGAAAGAGAGAAAGAAAGAGCGAGAGGAATACACTAAAGACCGACGAAGGACGAGGAAGGAGTACGCTGGGGGTCCGAACCCTCCCGCGGTGAGAAGCTATCGAAGGTACAAGCATTTTTCACGTAATAACCCGCAACGCCTAGAGAAGCGATTGATCGATTGCCCGACGCACGATTTTGCCTGTAAAGGAGCTCCGGCACAACTCTTTTTCCAGAAGGAGCGCCTTCATGCTAATGTTATCCTCCCACCGGTGCAAAAATCAGGGAACGATGAGCGGATGATCGATGGAAATTAGCTTTGCCCTTTAGCTATGCGGGGGACCCGATCGTGAACGATTGCGACATCTGCTTTTTCATAATTGCTAGTCCTGCTGACGTGGCGAGCTTATAAACAGCCAAGTCGTATACATATCTCGACAATAGCGTTTTACAAAGCAATTTTATTTAAATTCTTTGGAGTGATACTCTGAAAAGTAAAAATTAAGCTACTCTTTTTCAAAACTGGCTCAATTTTCAATCTTTAACATTTCACTCTTCAGAGTGAGATTCACTCTGAAGGAGATCAATATCAAGAATATGTATTATATATATTATATTATTATTTATATTATATATAATTTATACGAAGGATCAGAGTTCGGTAATAGAGTTATAAAGCATAATTTTAAATATCTTTTTCTAAAGCATAACTATTCGTAATACTGCGACACGAAAACTCGTCTCGGCGCAACTTGCATTTTTCGCGATGTTCGACGATTTGCAAGATATATCCTTGAACGCCGATCCCGCTAGACGCCGATCGCTGTAGCCACGACGACGAATAAAATTGTCGGAGGGGACGACGTAATGTTGGGTGTCTTTATGGGAAGATAAGTGATCCGTGCTAATGCTCGCGGACCATTAAAACACGACGCGTACCGTAATCTCACGGAGTTTAGCGCCGCGCGGAAAGTAGCCAGGCGGATTTTCCGTGGCGTACCTAATTGTTATCTACTGAGAAAAGGCGCATCGGTGCGCCGATAATTATTCTATTGAGCACGTTTACGACTTTCCACGATATTCACACGCGTAGATATGTACATGTTCCTCGAAACGGTGCTGCGATATCCTGCAACGGAGCCATTGCGCTGGTCTCGCAATTAGAGCCGATCTCAACGGCACGATAATGAGCCGAGCGACTTGCACATCGTAAATGGAGTCGCAAATCGATTGGATACGATATCAAAAGTTACATTTACGATAGTCGACCGAACGCAAATTGCAACTTGGATTCAGAAAAGAATGAGTGCTAATGGTTTTTAATTGAAATCGTTCCCGCGCTGAGTACCAGCGAACCGATATAAAGTTACGATGATGGCTCGCACAATTGCGGAAATACGAAGCGACGGTTAACATATAGCGCATAATTTAAAAGCGGTTGCAGTAACTATAGCTAATTGATTCCCTTGAGCATCCAGGTGAAATCTTGAGTGTGATGTAACTTAATTAGATCACTACTTGAGCAGCTACGTCTTGGCTGGCTTTAATAAACTAGTCGTTAATCAACTGATTTTCATTGCATCACCAATATCTTTCCTCGCTCCTCTCGTATGTTACCTTTTTAGGCGATAACCGAGTCCATCGCGTAATGGAGGCTGTTGTTTGAGAGGAAAACGCTCTCATTATCGCGTTATTAAGACTCGGCTCACGTATCCAGTCCATGGGAGCTCGTCCAATCGATATGCAAATAAGTATATATCGCTTCAACGCCAAGATATTCCCGATCTCGTCTCTTCACTTCGCTGATACGTTGAGCGGATATTTATGTGCATACATACGTCTCTATCTTCTCAGACTCGCGATATCGTTAAAGAAATGGCGGAAAAGAGAACTATAAATTTTGCTCTTTCGCGATATAATTCAGTAATCGATAAAACGTCATGCTAATATATCCGCAAATGTATTAAAGGCTATGCGACACGACGAGACGTAGTTGTGCGCGCGCGAATCCGATTTCGCCAGTCACTTGACGACCTTGTCGAGTGAAACGTCGCTGTTGTGTGTCGGCACGCCGTTAACCGATCGCAAGACCGGGCGAGGCGAAGCGAGATGAGGTGAGGTGAGGCGAAGAGAGAGAGAAGGCGTCCCGTAGGCGAAGTTAATCTGCGGAACCGAAGACGGGCCGTCGATGAATCGGCCCGTTCACCACCAAGTGTCCAATTAGTCGCTGATCGTGTTGCGCCGATCGTCCGCGTTTGCTGTTAACCGATTGTCCCTTAACGCACGCTGTCTCGCGCCAATTTCTTACGTGAACCGAACGCGTACTCGTCTGGCAGACTCGTGTATTTCACCAAGTTGCGATGAATCATTATTGATGAAGACGCGCACATATCGACGTGAGACTCGTTAAACGGTAACGAGGTGACATATTAATTCGAGAACTCTCTCACGGAGACTTTAATAATAATATTTATAATAATAGATATATACGCTGAATATCCTGCAGCATTTTCCGCACGTATGTAATTACACCATCGCTCGCCTCTTGTATGCAAAATATAATTGTAATAAGAGTAAAAGAGACTATTAATGTGAATTTCTATTACATAAATTACGCTATTAAAGAGCTTTACTGAAACATAAAACGGCAAAAGAGATTCTCCTGTAATTATGCACAAATCAAGGACACCGCTGCTCGAGCCTTGAATAATTTACAGCAGCGAGTTCAATGCCTTCCTAGTGTGTATATGCAATGTGTCTATGCATTTTCGCCAGCTTGCCATCGGCAACACTTTTATACAAGCGGAAACTTGCTCTAATTAAAGCAGAATAGGCGCGACACAAGTCGCACGCACGCACGCAGCACACAAGAATGCCATTCGCATACGTTGCACTATAACTGCAATTGGCATCGCGTCGGCGGCAATGGCGGCGGAGGAGGCAGTTCGCCGAGAGATCTCTCGATCTCTCGCCTTCGTCACTCTCACCTACCAACCTACATGACAGACACGCTTCGTTGGCACGCATAAATAAACAGCACACGTTCCCTAGCCATTCTACCTCCACACTCTCCACTCTCTCTCTCTCTCTCTCTTTCTTTTTCGCAGCGCAACGCATGAGCTGCAGGCACCCGTGCTCGGACAGGATAGATACAGCCCCTTACTAATTGCATCAGCGTACCTTGTCGAACTGCACCTGCGACCATTACACTACGACGCGTCTCGCGATCCGCTTCGCTAACTCCTGCATTATATCCCTCCCGCCTTGTCAATAGTTAGAATTTACTTTCGTCATCACTGCATCCAGTTCTATGCAAACTCCATGAAACACGATTTTACACTGAGAGAAATGTTTTATATGATATGTAATTTACAAAAGTTGTCTCACCTTTTAATTAAAAAATTTTGTTGTTTTAATCAAATTTTTTTAATTAAAAGGTGAGGCAGTAAGTCACGTATCATACAAAATATTTCTCTCAGAGTATGTATTTAAAATATTATATACTGTTGAAACTTTGCTGGATAATAATGAGTCGCGATGATTACACTCATCTCTTTTTGCTGCATCTAATCAATAAAAAAATATAATTTCTTTTTCACGATTTTTATCATAGACTTTGCCTTGTGACGAACGACGGCAGTCGAGTGGACGATTGAATCATAACATCGTCTTTACCGCTTCGCTCGCCGGTTGCAATTATTGATAGAATCGCGTCTCACTGTACAACTCATGTGTTCGTCTCGTTCCACGACGACAAGCCAAGTGTATCGTCCCAGAAATAATCATGATGCGGTTTTGCTTTCTTTTCTTGGAGTATGATTCAATATTCAAGATGACATGCGAAAACAAATAGCAAGTAACACAAATTGAAAATATCCGAGCAACAACACGGAATTCAATTCCGTGAAAGAGATTAAATACAAATAGTTTCTCCTTAAAACTAAATAAAATTAGATACATCATGATATCGGTTTTATTAATTACAAATATTTCAAACGATTACACAAGATTCTACGAAGAGAAATATGTAATTCAAGAAGAATGTTGGAGAAATATCAGCATCTATTTCGCAAATGTTTCACGTTTGTTAAGGCGCCGAGTAACGGTAGAGCGCGAGAATTCTTTGAGCTGTATCTGACTGACGTATATCGCGAACTTAACTCGCGGCTGGTACATCGCTCACGTGATATATTACATATAATTACACTGTTCTTAGGCATTGATACACATACCTAGGATACGTATAGTAAAATATGTCGGATAATAATAGAAATTGCGGGATCTCGCATTATGAGTGAGTCACGAGGACTGTTTAAGCTCGTGAGATGGCCGGGTGCAATTACCGATAGGATCGCATTCTAGAATACCGTGGTGAAATACGCTAATATCGAACTACGGAATCGCTGTAGAAACCGGAGGTGATACGCAAAGTATTCGTATGGTATGCTATTTTTTTTTATATATAAATTATGCTTTTGCCGATAGATTCCTGAAGAGATTCATATCGCGATCAAAATCGGATCAAATCTCATCTTATTTTCAACTCTTTTTTCTACTCTTTCTCAGGAGAAAGAAATACACCAAAAAAAATTAAATTTTAATAAATATTTATTTGAACAGTTCTAAGTATAATAAATATTTACCAAATATAAACATATATTTGATTAAGATTTAATACTTTTTTTTTCGATGTACATAGATATCGGCTCTTTCTGGACTAATTGAAAATATATAAAATCCATTCCCCTGCAAATTTTACGAATTAGAATTCCCACCTTGAAATAGTATTCCGAAATAACAGCTCCGAAAAATATTTTTTCATATATAAATTTAACGTAACAGATAAACAGATAAACTTAATAAACTTAATTTAAGTTTAATTTTTATTTTTATTCGATGCACATGAGATGCATATTTAGAATTTATTTCACGTTTCGAACGCAAGTATCGAGATATATCTAGAAGTGTTGCGAAATTATTCAAACTCAAGCTCTTCTCTCTTTCTTTCTGTCTCGCTTCAACAAATGCTATACACAGAGAAGAGTTATGCATCTCAGGTGCATAGGTTCTCGGTAAACCGGAATGCAGATAGGAGCTCGTTCTTTCACTCTCCTCTTGCTATTCCTTCCTTGCCTTTCTGTCATCTCGCGTTCACCTCTGCCTGCTATTTTTCATTAGCGCTCGCTGCAGCGGAAAAGCAACGAGACGTCGAGTCGCTTTCTAAAACGTCAACATCGTCGACAAGTGGCCGAGGAGAGACAAAGACGAAACAGCGAAAGAGAATGGAGCAACAACTCGTATCTTGCCGCATTTATTGTTTCGATTTCGCTTGACTTACGATCGATCTGTACGTATCAACAAACGAGTCAGTCAAGAAAAGAGAAAGGAAAAACATAGGATAAGTGTGTAACTAAACAAATTTTTCTGGAGATATTAAATCTTTGCGAAAACGTGTTCACGATCAATCGAAACGCAATCGCTAATGAATAAGCTTCGAAACTAATACGAATAACATGCAAATCAACATTACATAAATCAAAGGCCAAGTACAGGGAAAGTAAATCATTAGACTGTAACACATTCTTTCAAATGAGAGCTATGCTGATATAAATCTATAATTTAAATTTAAAACTCTGTATAAAATCACAATTAGTACATTATTGACATCTCGCAAACAAGAATAAGAAATTATCAAGAAACGATAAAAAGAAGACGTCGATATAAGTGGATATTATTGCTGTAAATTTCAACAATCGATTCATTAGCGTTCAACGAGATGAAGTAAGACTCGTCTGTCGACAAAATCGTTCGGAATGCAGGAAGCGGAAGAGGGGAGCCGAAGAGATCGTTGCGGCAACAATGTGCGAGGTCGTGCGACTCGCGCGGCTCGCTCATGCTCTCCTTTATTGCCGGGGTTATAGGACTACCTGTACGGACAGGTGTTCGATCGACGAGGATTTCAGGCCGCCATGCAACGAGTGGAGGTGGTCGCGCGTAGGTAAAGCCGTGATAGACTGGATGGACGAATGGACGGACGGATACCTACCTACGCTTCTCGTACGCCATACATCACCCGATCGCGCAATGAGCTTCTCCGCAAGCAACGCGGCGCGGCTTCAAGCGCAACCGATTTTTTTTCTCATATTCCTGCTACGGAATCATGCAGGCGGGATGCTTCCTCCAGGAGGAAAACGCCCGACTTGATTGCAATTATCAACGGCGCGATAGGAGCCTGGAGTGACGAACGACCGGGCGCGATGTACCGCATTGTTGTAATTAATGAGCGAATGTCCGGGCGTCCGCCTACTCGCCGACGGCGAGTGCTCGATTATGGTTGCATTATTGTTGTCGCGTTACCGTCATACACTCAACACGATATCGATCGTTTACGTTGGAGCGTGTCCCGCCTGCGGAAGGTGCACCGTGCATACAGGCGTGCATAGGTGAGTGCATAGGCAAACGAGGGATCGCGCTTTCTGCCAAGTGACTTTAATGCGTGGTTCGGACTGTCGCAACACGTCGATTGGGAGCAAAAATCATTGCAATAAAAAGATGTTTCTAAAAACAGCCCATTGTTGCATCAATAGCTTAGAAACCCTATATCAGAGTCTCCCTTGCCACAAACGATTTTGTCAAAATCCTATACGAGAAGGAATATATAATTTCTCCCTAAATATATATATATGTATATATACTACTCACTTTAACTTATACTGTCTTACTCTACAATCTTAATTAAAATTATAAAATGATACAGAGAGAAATTATGTATATTTTCTCTCGTAGAATTTTGATAAAATTGCACGTGGCCACATTCTGTTATAAGGTCTCTAGCCATACTCTAGTCGATCTGCGTTAACGTCCTCGAAGATAATGCATAATCGTTTAGGATTTAATTCGTAGCAAAAGAGTAGATCACGAAAGAAGATCTGCCAACACAAGCAATTCACGAATAATAGTATGAAATATAGCCGCGCTGTCACTATTCTTTGCATGATTCCTTTTCGTATGAATCAGGGGGTGAGGATGGGATGCTTGTGTTCTCAGTAGTGATGATGATGAACATGGCAGTGAACAGGGAGGAAGAAAGAAAGCGGAACGCGGAGGAACGAACGGTCGCCGAACGAACGGCGGTACAGAAAGACAAGAAACAAGAACATGAGAAAGATCGCTTCGATCTACGAAGAGGCCGTGTGCGCCCGCACCGTCCGTCGACGCGCCCGGCCACGGTCTCTTGCGTGTGCGTACGTGCACTGCTGCTGCAGTCAGCACACGCTCGGGTGTATAACGCGCCGTGATTTATATTCGCGCCTCACATCGCTCTGTGAGGGCCGCATACGTTCGGATACGTCACTCGTGTGTACGCACGGTTCGACCGTACGCCTTCCTCTGATTTTCTCTCTTTCTATCTCTCGGTCCCTCTCCATCCCTTCCAGACCTTCTCGGGCCTCGTTCGTTCGTCCGGTGGTTTCACCGTGACGGCCTGTACCCGGTCTTATCGACACTTCCGTCATCACTGCGACTCCACGAGAGGGTCCAATTAGACGGCTCTAATTGGACGGCGGACGATCGTGCCGTAATAAGAACCAACACCCTTCCCTCCCCTTCTCACTTCTTCCTGCGACAGAACTCTTCGTCTTTCGACACGACGATACGTCGCGTGACACCTTTCTTCGGAAATTCAGCGAATGGTCCTGCTCTCTGCCACTGGACTTGCAAGAAGTTTTCAAAATCAGGCCTTTCAGAGACGAAGAGTCCACCCAGCCACTGACATTATTTGATGGATTTTTTTACTTTTTTAGAATCACTTCAGAGAGACGATTCGCAGACTGTATGTGGGCGGCAGAATTTTATAGCACGATCCGATACGATATAAAATTAGCAGCTAAACGCGACGCACACACGAGCGTTCAGACGAACGTTCGAGCCGCCCTTGCACTTCCCTCGCGCGATCGGGCAGTGATATATGATAGTCTTTGTGGTAACTAACGTGACTTTACACCGTGACTCAACGTGGCATAAATCAAATTCAAGTTACTTTCTCTCTCTCTCTCTCTCTCTCTCTCTCTCCTCCCCTCCTCCCTCTTTCTCTCTTTTCTTTAACATACGCTCGCGGCATCTCACGAAATAGATCCGAAACGAATTAATATTTCGTTCACCTCGTGAACAGCCGGGCTGACGAACCGTTAAGAAAATCTGCGCTCGAAAATACGCCGAATGTACATTGCGTAAAGATCAAGGGACGTAACTCTTCATCTGGAATATCGGAAATTGCATGAGTTCGTGAACACAAGAAAAGACAAAACGTTAGAACGTTTTTGAGATTTTACCGCGTTAATCCATTTGGGCGGAGTTTATAGGCTCGTAAAGTACTATTGCCTCTCTATTGGGGATTTGGTCGTGCGTCGCGTTCACCGTAATCCACGCCTCTCTATCAGCGATAGTCAAGACGCGCCGGCAATAACATGACATTCGATTTGTCATTAAATATTCACAAAATATACGCAATTGATTGCAAATACGAGAATGCTGGAATGATACGAAAATTCCTCTCAAGTATCAACTGATTATACTTTTAACACCGCCTAACCACGCGTGTATTCGTATAATAATTGTTACCAGTTAAGTACCGATAATTCCTGCAGGCAACAGATAACGATTCCCCGTGCCATTTGAAGCGAAGGTGAGAAAAACGGCGAGCGCTATCTAGGAGTGATTTAAACGTCGTATCGATAAAAGTACCGTTTCCTTCACCGAGGTGAGAACGGACATCGGCGTAGAAAACCAGACTCGACACGCACGCGTATGCGTACAGATGCTTCTGGGGCGAATTTCTTTACGCTTGCCATCTTTCTTCTCTCTCTCTCTTTCCTTCTGCGTCATTCACAAACATTACACGTTAAACCAGAGTATTTCACCGATCTGCCAGAGAAGATCGAAACGGATCGCGTGTTCGAGAATGTCGTTGCATGTTTAACGAATCGCAATTAACGAACGGTGGCGACGGCAGCGGATACGTGCGCCCACGTCCTGTACATGCACATACACACACACACACACATATGCATGCACACCTCGTATTCTAGCTTATTATATTGAGATGCATGAGAAGATTCGCACTGCCTAGTTCTATAGCGCTTTTAGTGGATTTAAATCTGGGTTGGATTAATGATGTCACATATTTTACTATTGGTTAATGTTACATGTTCAATAATAGAGCATGTAACGTTATTAATCCAACTTAAATCGGTTCAAATCCACTGCAGTCGAAAATACTACTAGTTTTAACTATACAACTTGCGCTAGATAGATAACCGATTTTTTCATGGCGCGTCTGTATGCTAGTTTATCTCCAGATCTTTCAGAATCTACGAATTTGGGACGTACCTTAACATCGGGCCGACGCGAAACCCCGAGGGATCGTACGGCTCGTCCTCGGGCATTAGACAACGCAATGCTCCGAATATTTCGCAAATAACTGCCCGGTTTTAAAACGGTAGAGACACACGCGATATTAGGCATCCCGTCTATAATGAGACGGCGGGATAAGACGGGGGATAGATGGTAGAGCGGGAAGATCGAGACGAGTGAAAGAGAGACAGCGCGGATCCTCCAGGTAAAGGAATAGCCAGCCCGCCTCGGAAAGGAGGAGTCGCGCCGCGAAGGTTCTCGAAATGACACGGACCCGACGAAATTATACCGTCTGTCTACCTAAACGAAGGATATGCCTCGAATACGAATCGGCCGCCGCGCCGCTCAGAGACAAAGGGGATCTCTCTTTCTCGGTCCGAATCATTTCGACGATCGTCATTTTATTTGATCGGTGCTGCAACCCCTTGCGTCCATCCGTCTCGGACCCCGCGGGGTCCCTATTTCACCTGCACACTTGATATAGATTCGTGATTCGCGGCTCGTCGAAATCGATAGGCCCGAGGGTGGATTCGCGATCAGTAAAGAAAGACGAGGAGGGGCACAGAGAAGAAACGACCGACGGAGGTGGACCGACGAACTTTACATTTCTTTAGTGGCACAAATTCCATCGATGTCCGATGCCCGACTCGGGCGTTTCTGCGTCCGAAGAAGTCACGCTCCCTGCAATTCACGGAAACCGGCCGAGAGATCGAAATATTCATCCCCGCGGTAGAGAAACGATCGGCGATCGATGCAATTACTTGGCTCAGCGCGCTCTTTTTACCGGTGGCCCATGCAGTAGTCCGGGCTATCTCCCTCCTGCTCTCTCCCTCTCAATCTCATTCCATCTTCTCTGCCCCTCTGCCCATTGCCTCCCCACCCTTTATTCTCTTCCTTCCATTTTCTTTTTCTCCCATTGGCACGGCTGCGATACGTATGCCTCCCCATTCCGCATCCCTCATATGAGGTGCACAAATCCGCCATCTCTTTTTATTCGTCTCTCTCCATCCCCCCCCCCCTCATTCCACTTCCATCCCTCTATATGTTCTCCTGAATACACAGGATCCTTCCTCTACATGACCACCTTCGCCCTCTCCCTTCTTCGAAGCCCTTCCTCATTCCCTCGCATCTGCGGGCAATTCGGCGCGGCGGAGCCCCCGACAGATCGCGAGGGAACACGGCATACCGCCGTTCCTACAGTGCCCAGTCATTTTGAAAAATACCCCGGCAAAATGATTCGGCCGTTATTACTCGGCCGGTCTCTCTCTCTCTCTCTCTCTCTCTCTCTCTCTCTCTCTCTCTCTCCCCCCACTTTGCCCTTCCGATTTGCCTCTCCTTGATCTCCCTCTACTTCTTCGTCTCTCTTTCACGGGAGCCGACTGTTCATCGTCCCCAGTTCCTGTCCCCATCACCACCGCGATCTTCTCCCTTCGCACCGGCGCATCAACGTATCGCCGTGGCACGTTGTGGAGATTCTTTTTCTTTCCCCGAAACGCGAGGCGCGCTGGACGTAATCGTTTTATCGTGCCTTCATGCCGTTTCAGGCCGGGGAAAACTCGCCGAACGTTACGGCCGAGTTAGGCACGATAGCTTGTGATTAACTTAAGTAGCGTAGCCTCGCTTCCAAAATTCCTCGATACTACCGGTAGCCCTTTGACTTTTACGCCGAATTACGCGCAAGTTATATGCAAGCGGCTCGGTTTCCTTCCTCCAATAATCGCTACTTTCGCATCAATATCCATCTTCGGAGAATTCGGAGGCGTCAAAACAACCGTAAATGACAGAACCGAGCATCGCGATAGCGCATCAATTATTATATATTCGTAAAAAAATCGCTTATCGAATCTACCAAGTATACTTATTTTTACAACAAATCTACATAAAACCGCGATTATCAACGTGATAAAAAAGATATAATTCTATGTTGTTCATATGTAATGATTTTTTAATTAGCAATAAAAAATGAGTTTATAATTATATTTATAAATTTCGAACGCCCCGCAAAGCCTCGCGGCGTTACTTTGTACGAAGCAATACGACGCGCGGTACATATATTCATCTTCTTCAGGAAGCATTATCGAGCATGTGAGTAACATCGCGGTCGAGCATCTCCATCTCTTGGCGTTCCGGTCGGCACAGTCAATGCCTAACGATCGTAATGAGCGCACCGGGTACCTTTGTCTCCACGATGTAACGAACGACAGATGAGAGAGAGAGAGAGAGAGAGAGAGAGAGAGAGAGAGAGAGAGGTGACCTCCCTTCACGTAAATACGTTACCGTAACGTCGTGTAAGCTCCCAATTAAAGTTTCGGCAAGCGAGTCCGTGTCCTTTTTCCTCCTGCGCCGCACTCTCGCTATCTGTCTGTTCGCCCCCTATCTCCCTTCGTCTTACTTCGTACGAGCCATGCATTTTCGTGTGTCTTCGTCATCGCGTCTCCCCGAACCGACTTCACCGGTTCGCCCGAATCTGCCCGGTCCATCTCTCGGCTGTGCACACAGGAACTAGGGAGAATCCCGGGTAGGTAGGGGGCCCAGCGGGTTCTGTGGGGACGGGGGAGATGAACGTGGAGGAGACGTTTATCCCGGTAGAGTTGGCAGGGACAACCACCGGACAGATACAGATATGCTAATACCCGAGTCGTTTACACGTGATATATAGCCGGGCTGACGGACACACCGCGAGGGGCTGACCGCCGTCTCTTTCGCGGGCATCTCGAACCCCTTCGTCTCCTCTGCAGCCTCCTCTCTTCTGCCCTCGCGCTCACCTCCTTCCGATAAAAGTCCGGGCTTTCGCCGTGGCAGCACCCTGCCGAAATCGTGACGGCACTCGGAGCTTCTGTCTCCGATACAACGTGATTTCGCGATGTACATCAGAATACGATATATCCCGCGTTGCGAAGCAAGAATGCGAAAGTGTTACAAAAAATGCTAGAAAAAAATGTGGTGGGCTCAAATAATAGTAATGGGCTCTTCAAGCGATTCCAATTAGAAAATTGTATAATTTTGCGGAATTATATGGAATGCTAGCGCATTTAATTTCTACTTAATAAAACTTTAAATATCTAAAATCATAAACTCTCTATAACATTTTTGTTAATCTGTGTAAATTGTTTTTTTTTGTGAGTACAAAATTGCATCAGGTATTGGAAGATTCATCACAAACATTTCATAGGATTCTTCGCGCAAGCCAATAGCCGTAAAACTGTCTTCGAATACATAAGATATTATTTATGATGCGGTATACAACATACATTATGCGACAAGATAAATAGACGCAGGTTGCAAAATACAGACCCATTCGTACCACCCAATCCTTGTTTCGTAGAAACAGGTGAATCTTCGCCGCCGGGATGACGACAAGGGACGAACTAGCAGCTGCTGGTGCATCTGAACAAAACATCGATCACCATGATCGCGAGCTCGTCGATGGCGAGCAAGAAATACGAACGAATCAGGGTAACGAAACGTAGGCGAAGAGGGAGTAAAGTTGTTGCTGAGAAACAATGACGATGAAAACCAAAGAGAGCGAACGATTACCGCTGGAAATGACGGAAGGTAAGAAAAAGGATGATTTGCCGGATCATTCGTCGGGTTTACGGGCGCGGTATGATTTTTTGGGATTCGCGAAGGACACGAACATCGATGCCTCCGTAGAGTGAGAGATGAGGAAAAAGCAAGAAAGTGGGAGAGAGCGCGAGCGAGAGAGAACGAGAGAACGGGGCATAATCACTACAATTACCTTACCGCCATGGGATCGCTTCCGAGAAGAAGAAAAAGGCGAAGAGGGACGAAGAAGAAGAAGGAGAAGAAGAAGGCAAAGAAGATGGTAGAAATGGTTTGGTGGTCGCGAACGAGAGGCATCGGACTGCAAGAGAGGGAGACCGATCGTAAGCATCTCGTATTATAGGTATCGGCGGCTGAGTGGAATGATATCCATAACCTTTTGTTTCGTCGATTACGAAAGAATTTTACGCATTTCGAACGATATTGACCGACCCAAAATAAAAGGGACGAAACAGCGCGAGATGAAATCGGCGGCAGAAACGATGCTGGCGAGCTGCGTCAGTCTCGCGAGGACACCTCGTCACTTTCTATCGTATTTTCATCTTCCTATACTACTATTTCTTCTTCTTCTTACTTCTGCTTCCCGATCTGACGATACGCCAGATCGCGCGGAATAATGGCAGCCTCTGGGCGATCCTTTTCGAATGCTACACGCGTTCACGCTCGCGGGCGTTCCTCACGCCGCTCCGTATAACTGGAAACCCGTTAGCGTCCCGAAGATTTCTACGTCGGCGAGCACTTGGAAAAAAACTTATTTGGGTCATCTCTAATAATATCATTCCGTTGAGACAACCTCTCGGCCCGACGCCCGACATCACGTAACAGGAAACACGCAACCCCGGAATTAATCTCATTCGTGCCTTCGCGTGAGCTCTCTGCCGGGATATACTTCTCTTGTTCAATTTGATCATCTATTTTCTCAAGATCACAGTAGCGAGGCGGAGTCGAATCCGCAGTTGCAATTATGAACTTACTAGAAGCCTCGTGCGCCCTTGATTTCAGCACACGTTACGTCAATAATAAAACGTGTCTCCCATAAAATTACTTCTTTCGAAAAGTCTCCGGTACTTCTCTACAGAGAAAAACGAAAAAATTTAAAAAAGTCAGCGACTTCGAGAGAACGAGCGATCATCTAACAACATCGATGCTGTCGATACCATCTCCCGACATTCTCGCGCGTCGTATTAATGTGCGTATAGCCATGAGGTTGCCGCATGTATCGACAACTCGTAAGTAGGTAGGTTTTACGATGATCACGTCGAGGTATCGCTCGTATAAACCCGGCGACCGCGATAAGCTGTCGTCAACCGCTCGTCATCGTCCTTAGCAGCACGGTCGATCGTCAGGGTTGATCGAATATTTGTGAAAAAAATCGCACTCATGTCCATCGACGTAAATCTTGCACTGTCCGAATCGCCACGACGAACAAATTAACGAATCAATGAATTTCGTTGGTCACACGACTAAGAAAAATATTCCACGCTAGTCTATCGATATCGAGCAAAGCAGAAACGACCGCAAGAAGGAAGAAGAGAGTCGATATATCCGCGTTGACTAAAAGAGGTGAGAGAGAGGAAGGAAAAAGAAGAAGAACGAGCGGCACTAGAAAAGAAAGAGAGAGAAAGGAAGCAAGATGCCTGAGCGAACAGAACAAACTCGTAAAGCGACTTAACGATCCATAATTTTACAACGTTCTGTAATAACCATACCTCCACCATTCCGCTACCCACAGTCCTCTCTTCCTTCGCGTCCTACCTGGACTTCTCTATGTACGCCCTCTTGCACCAGGTCTAGGGCATCACCGCGAGAATGAGTGAGAGAAAGAGAGAAGGTCTAGGAGCTGGAATTCTAGGACGGTGGGTGTATTTATCCTCGCCTCTAGCTCTCAAGGACACGACCGTGCCCTCCTACTCGCTCGTTTTGCTCAGGCTCTTCCTAGAGTATCTTGGGAACACGAATCGATTCCGGTTAGCGGTTCCCGCGAGTTCGCCAGCAGCGCCCTTTTACCGATATATTTACAAGTGTTTCGAGGAAAGATTGTACCCCGAAAGACATCGCGGGGAGGCTAGAAGATCGGTTCGAGCGCGTTCCTCGAACTCTCGTCAAGGAGCTCTCATGCGAGAAAACATTCGCGCACCATCTTTTCGACGGCTTCTCGGCATTACGGCATTCTTTCGAGTACTTCCGGGAGGTTTATACCATGCCGCACGTAAACGTCTCATATATCTCAACGAATAATTATCATATGGCAACCAATCGCTCACTTTAGCGTAGGTAGGTTTGTGTATAAGCGATTGTTTCGCAACTGTCCTACATATAATATTAGTCTTGTTGTCTCTCATTTTAACTAGTTTATAGCCTTTCAACGTTACGCGACTTGTGAATTATGTTGATAAGAAGCAGTTTCAAATATATTGTAAATCAAATTTGTATTTATCGTATGACGTTTGAGATAACTGCAAGATCCGTAATAAAACAAAGACTGTCTTGCAAATAATGTGGAAAGAAATATAATGTGATGTCAAAATCAGGCTGAGTGAGCATCAGAAAGATAACACGTATTCAGCGAGAAGTCGGGTATACAACCGGCAGTTGATTATAATCGTCAACTGAAGAATGAAAAGAAGGTGTGCCCAGTAAAGCGCTTCATCATCAATGTCAGAGTCGCAAATGCATAAAAGTGATTGCGCACGATGACCTTTCTTGCGGTGTTGCGCGACTGCGATAAAACAGCGATGCGGAAATAAAAAAAGAGGTTCGAGAAGCGAAGGAAGAACTGCGTTGTAACTGTGTAATATTAACCTCGTCCTTTCTCTTTCATGCCGCTGGGATTTCGTACAAAATGTCGCAAGAGTCAATGTTTCCCGTTTCTCATTCTCATTTAACATGCTGACAGTGACAGTTGGAAAAAGTTGTGAATTCATCTTGCGTATTCAATTCTTAACACTCTTGATTTAAAATAAATCTTTTTAAAAGAAACCTTTTAGAAAAAGCTATTATAAAAAAAGTAATAAAGAGCAACAGTGATCTCTATTACACTGTTAGATATCAAAGGAGCAATGGCAACTCAATCTCTTGAGTTAAACAACAAATCAATTCATTTTATTGGTCGGTTTCAAAATCAAGAATATCCGTTAACGTATGCACTTAGTAAGTAATAAACTAAATCAAGTAATAAACTTGAATCAAATTTAATACATTTTCTTGAGTTAAATTGTTTAAGTTTATTGTTTCAGTTAAATTAACGATATAACGAGTGGGAGCAGTGAATGAGGCTATAGAAATGATTAAAAATAAGTAAATAACTCAAAGTGAGAATAATTGGACATTATGAATTTAACAGTGAGATTAATAACAGAGAGTAAAACTTGAAACCAGATTTAAGTACGCTATACAGATTTGCATCTATATTTATGGACCAGCCAATATTGCGGAAATCATCATCGTAAGTGGATTTGCGGTAAAGGTAAAGTTATCGAGGACATCTGCTAGAGCTACCCTAGCCGCTTCAAAGCAATCAGGATATGAACGAGATGAAGAAGAGATGGTAGAGAGTGAAGACGCGAAAGGAAAGACCGAAGACGAGGATCGACGTTGCGGAGGAGAGCAGAGGATCAGGATGACGAGAAAACGTATAAGAAGGAGACGAGGGAATTCATGTTCGACGGAGGAGGCAACATCGATCCCGTGCTCGGCACAGTGGAAAAAGAAACTAGGCAGCGGGGGAATAGCACCGAGCCAAGAAGGGTGTAGCGTATAAGGAGAGAAGAGTCACGAAGATTGAACCGTAAAATGAGAAACAATTAAGCTTTTATAGAGTTACAATCCAGGAGGCTGCCACGGGAGTCTGCTAAAGTCGGCTTCGTTGACCGCGCGATCGCTTCGTTCGCTCTCGTCCACGTTGGTCCGCGTTACAACTTGTTACATCTTTCAAGGTCGGGAATGCGCACTGCGCGACGGACCGGAGGAGGAGGCAGAGGCTGGAGAATGATAGAGCAGGACGGAGACCCGATAGCTTCGCGGATTTTTAAAGGGAACGAGACTCACCAGCGCGTACGCGCTTCGTGTGTCGCCGCGCAGATCCATGTGTTAGTGCGTGCAGACACTGCAGACACGATGTACGTACTTGTATGCCTGCCAGCGTGACGAACCCTTCTCCTGTCTCTCTCGCACGTGCGCGTGCTTCTTCCTTTCGCTCTTTTTCCCCTTCGAGAACTTTCTTCTCCTCGTCTCTTTTCCGTCTCTCCTCTACTTCGATCTCTCATGACTTCTGATCGATTTCATGCTCTTCCCGCGTTTCTCGCGTTTCTCGTACTACCGCCGCACGACGTGCACACGACGACGCGAACGCGTCCTTGGCAAGGAAGATGACAAAAATCGTATCGACGAGAGCGCTCCTTTTTGCCGATGTCGGCATCCTACGTTCGCAACGAGTGCACCCTCTGCGCTCTTCAAAAACACCGCGTGTCTCTGCCAGTTTTTACGTTGGATCTCCATCCAAGATCCCTTGCGCCGATCGTCGGTTTAGGAACGGCTGTACGCATTATACATGCTTAAGGTTCCGTGCTCCCATTTCCCCGCGAGATTCGCGGGATAAAATGCGTTTGACTTCTGTCATCTTACCGCTTTTTATTTACCGCATTTATTTTAGTCTTTTTTAATACTCTCTCTCTATCATTGTTTAATAAACTTATTTAAAGAAATATTTTCTAATATTTGTTTATGTACTCAACTCTCGACTGCAGTGGGTCATTTGGACCCAAAATGAAAATTTTTGGATGATTGTACGATTGGTATGCTAAATTAGACCTCAAAATATAAATCTTGAAGTAAACTCTCAAATTTAATCAAACGAGGCAAATGAGATTATAGCGCGATTAACAAAGTGCAAATATAATAATAAAGAGTATTTTCCTCCTTCATTGGATCATGTATGATGATTGAACGTTTCTAAATCAAATGTAGATAAAAAAAATTTTAATCTTCCTCCATCAATCGCCGTAAAGCAAGATTCACTTGTATTCTTTGCTTCAAATAGAAACACTTTAAAAGTTAGGTGTAGTTTTCAAGTGTAATTGAGAGTTAACATCTCCTTTCTTTTCTGCAAATAATTCGTTTGTCTTTCTCGTTGCAAAAGCGTAAATCGCCTCGCGTAGACATCCTCTCGTATCTTCGTAGTACGTTTCTCGCTCGTGTACTTGAATAATACGTTCCATAAATGCGCCACGCGAATATTACCCGTGGCGTACATGCATGCATATGTGCGTATGTGCGTGCGTGTGTGCTTGCGGATCCTTTAGATATCTCTCTCGATCGTACGTACCTCGTTCAATCTCAGGCAACGTTCGGTATTTAACGGCTAACGACCTTCGCATTTTTCGCGCACCGACACGCACACGCATAAGGGCGCGCGCACGCACGCACGCACGCACGAATACAATTATCAGCATTGGCAAAGAGATCCCGCTCTAAATCAGGTTGGTTCAACTTGATGAAACGCTATTTGAAAACTTGAACTTGGTTTTCAAAACACAAGGATGCGTGAAACGACGTTTTTAAAATGTTACTCGCTTGTACTTTTTTTTTTACAGTGCAGAATTAGCTCTAATAGCCAATCTCGTGCTATCTTTACCATCTACCGACATACAACTAGATGACAGTTCTAAAAAAAAGGTTAATAATAATATCCACTGCCGCAATAATGATGACCATTACGTTATCGTTGAGAGAGTTGTTAAACCTTTAAGGAGCCACGGACAGAAATGCACAACGCGGGATATCAGATTACCGGTGTAATCCAATGTACTGTCTCCCTCATCGTGATCGAGACATCTAGCTCATATCGGTAATAAGTAACCCTCGTAATCAAGTCATACGCCTAATGGTCGATAGCGTACGATTGAAGCTTCGATCGACGCGAATCGGAATCGATTTGTATCGCTGTTGTAACGCAACTTCCATGCATAAAACCACCCCGATGCTTCCTACACCCGATAACCCGCGAAGAGTCCTAGCATTATATATCCCACCTCATATTGAAGTAGTCTGCAAAGTATGCATTTACCTCTTCGTATTTACACGGAATAGCATGAATATCCAAGGAACACGCCCACGTGAGTTACATTATACACGCAACAGTGCGCATTCGCGCGTAACACCGATGTCTCGTTTGTATCGAAATCGGTTTCGCGTTCGGCTTCATCTATCGTCTGTATCATCGGGACATGCAGGTCGATTAACGACCTGTGGACTCTTCGTGTACCCGCATGCACCGGTGACTGTAATGTATAATCGGGGAAATACACACATATAGATACGTGCGATGTGTACATGTATTTTACACCGAAAGGACAGCTCTTGCTAAAGTATCTAAAAATTTAGCTAGATATAGCTCTGAAAATAATTTTGTTGAACCGCCAAAACAATTATGTTCAAGAACATTCAGGTTAGAATCGCTCAAACTAGGTGTTAAAATATTAAAACTTTTTGCAGTATTGTTCATTATGCTTTTTTTACAAAAGATTTTTACAAAAATTACGCATATGTAATTATTTGAATTACCCAACAAAATTATTTTCAGGTCTGTATTTAGTTAAATTTTTAGATACCTCAGCAAAGTCATTTTTTCTATACACAAATTGGTTCGATTAGACTTGTGCGCATCACGACCCTGATCGATGTACAGGATATCGGACCTTGATCGGTACTACCCGATATTTAACGATTCATCAATTTTTCCACGACGTGGAAAGCTGCGGAAAGAGGTGGATCGTGATGCGACGGGCGCCACGGTTATGCTTCGGCCTTTATAGAGTCGCTCCATTTGCCGCAGCAGTGGTGCTTCTTCGTTCGTACAAATGCAGACCTTGAACGAGTTCCGAGACGAACGCGGCCGCCACCGTTGCCGTCGCTGCCGCGTCTCTCTCTCTCTCTCTCTCTCTCTCTCTCTCTCGCTCGCGACCCGCGATTCCCTTTTTCGTCTCACGACTTATCTCGCTGACGCACATGTACACGCACGGCTTATACGATCACAATGTGTCCTCGCCGCAAGAACCACCGTATATTCCGCGCTTTACGGTCTACCGGCAATGCAGTCTCGCGCTACGCCGCGCGCTGCCGATCGCCCGCGAATTGTACGCGAGAGACCACTTGACCGGATCTCCCTGAATCTTTCTCTTCTTCCTTTTCTCATTCATTACTGGTACAGAGCACTTTGCAATGGCGCGTTGAAACGTTAAGTAAAAGTGTGCATAAAATATTAATAAGTAAGACTTAAGCGGAATATTGAGTTTAATTAGAAATAAGAAAAGTTTAATGGACATTGAGATCTTGCAAAGAAAAAGAGAGAAATGTGTGTATACCTGTTATATTATATCTATGCTGTACAGTATAGATATAATATATGTATTTTGCTATACAGCAAAAGTATGTGTGTGTATCTGTCATATTATATTATAAAGCAAAAGAAAAGTAATAGAAAATACGCAATGCTGAAGAAATGCGTAATGAGTGTGATACAACGGTTATGTCATTTATCTACCGGTTTAACGTACGAACGCAAAGTGCCGCGTATGCGCTTCTAATTCCTTCAAACCCATTTTCTCCGCTGGACCAGAACCGGTCATCGATATTCGATGCCTGCTCCCGATTGATATCGCATGTGCATGGCTACTCGAGCGTGAAATCATGGTACTGTGAGAACTCGCAAATTCCTCGATGGTGTCTTCTAGATCGATGGCAATTCAGAAGCAAGGGCTTCTCAAGTATATCCCGTGAAAAGATGCAAAATTGAAAATTTATAAAGCGTGCCTTCAAGTAAAGTGGATTGCTTTCATTCCCCTCGAAGTTTCGAGTTTATTTTCAATTATCAAAATTAAGGTTGACAGAAAGAGAGAGAGAGAATGAGAAAGAACGGGCGTCCTTAGCACGAATCACTTATAAAGTCATTGGCGTTCTATTACAAAGGGAGATAGAGAGCCGCTGATATATCCACTGATGGCGAACGATGCGTAGAGGAATAAGGTTGACGAGAATGCGTGCCGGAGCCGTTAGAAAATCGAGGAACGATCGTGGGCGTGTGGCAGCGGGGCCTTAGGGCGCCCTGTAATGCGCAGCATTGACGCTTTCCGGGTAATATTACCGCGAGCCAGTTGATAGCAAGAGCTGTACCAACCGGGCAACCGGCGTAGAAAATACTGGATCGTCCACAGACACGCACTATCCGTCCCGAAGATATCGGCCTTCGAACGCGGTCTCTATCGCGATCGTTTCAGGCCAGCCAGACTTCGGATAAGCGGCCATCGCGGCGATATTAATCCTGAATGAAGCACATTCCACGGTATTTCGTAGCATTCCGTAGCAATCGACTACGAACTTTCGAAATTTCAAGTTTCATCGCACCCTAATTGAAATTTTTCTAGTCAAATTTAAATTAGAGATAATCTATCAGAGACATATTTTTCTCGTTACATCCCCGTAACGGAGATATTCCACAAAGATTGAGATATCCATAAATACTTGTTCAATGCCTATTAATTAATGTTGTATAGACGAGTTAATGATTACGAAATCGATTACGCTTTACGTAACTCACCAAGATCAAATTGATCAAGCTCAATGGGACTTCCGCCAATGGTTCTATACTCTCTAAATCTGAATCAGCAGATAATCACTGATATCAGTTCCAAGTATGCCACTGGAAATCACAGTGAAATTGATCTAAAAAATCAATGAAACGTGGTATCCATAATCTTGTATCTTAGCTAATCTTGGTTTAGTGTATAAATTTATTTTAATATATATGATATTAGAACTGATATAAAATATCGATATTTTAATTATATAATGCTCAAATTGCCTTTCATTTTCAACTGAATTTCACTGATTCAGATTCAGAGAATAAATAATTCATACTAAAGATACTCGTTCTCTCTCTCTCTCTCTCTCTCTCTCTCTCTCTCTCTCTCTCTCTCTCTCTATCTTAATTTTAATAATTAAAAATATATTCGAAACCTCGAGCACACAAAACCAAAGCAATAAATTTTACTTGAGTTTCTCATTACGTACGTAAACATTCTACATGGCAATAAGAAATTAAATTAATCACGTCTATCACGTAATCTGTAATACTAATCTAACTTGTAATATTAAATTTCTTCTAATAAATTATGGTATAGCCGCAATACGGTACACATTACACGGCGAGACTAGCTGTGATTTATTAAATAACGTTTGTTCATAATTAAATACGCAAACTGCTACAACGAGGATGACATTCGTAATCATGCCTCGGTTTGGTCGAAGGAAACTTTCTGTCAAAAACCGCAAGTATACGCAATGAATCAATTTCACAGGTAGCCGGCAGTATCATTAATTAGGATGGTAGCGAATTGGTGGACCAGCGCCGCGAATATTCTTCGAATTTCGTTAATTTTACGAGGGGAATCCAGTCATAAAATACAACTCAAGTGCCCCTACCCAGTACATGTGAGTGCATGGACCGAAGCATTTACGCGAATGCCGATATAATTTCAGTGGCAGGGACTCATCCAAAGTCCTCGATCCCGAAACCACTGGGTATCCGCGGAAGAGAATGGAAAAAAGAGAACGATAATTGGTCGTTGGAGCACCGTTTTCGCGTTACACGGAACCCCATTAGGCGACCGATCTGTCCTAGTCGGCGCCCTTCGATCTCTACCGCTCTCTTTCACTCGGAAGAACTGGAAAATCGGGTCGAAAGGATGAATCCGCGCGTATAGTCTCTCTTTCTCTTTTTCTTTTCAAATTTTACGTCCGCATCCCCGTTCTCTCTCTCTCTCTCTCTCTCTCTCTCTCTCTCTCTCTCGGTAGGAGTCAAAGGTGCTTCTCCGGCACGAGACACTGGCATTCGTGATTTCGAGGTAAAGGAACGCGCGACAAGGTTTCCAACTTAAAATTCCTCCCGCGCCTCTCGACCTCTCTCGGCGACGTGGCTGAGACCACTTCTGGATCCCTTTCCCCCGCCGATCATTACCCCGATGCACGCGAGCTTCGCCGGTGGAACGCGGCTTTCACCCTCCTGTATGGTCACTGCCGGACCTCCGCCGTTTCGAAACTCCATTATCGATAACGGGGGCGTGCATTTTTACTGCGTCGTTAAATCGCGAACGGCCTGCGACGCCTAAAATATAATCGGTCATCGTGCTTGGCTAATAGGTTCCAGATGTGATTACCGACGAATTTCATTATC
This sequence comes from Mycetomoellerius zeteki, assembly GCF_001594055.1. Taxonomy (NCBI): domain Eukaryota; kingdom Metazoa; phylum Arthropoda; class Insecta; order Hymenoptera; family Formicidae; genus Mycetomoellerius; species Mycetomoellerius zeteki. Next base: position 607,259 of record NW_017257489.1, read on the forward strand.
TCAATTCGATATTTAAAAATAAATCCTAAAATGTATATTATATATATTTGTCCTGAAGAAAATCATGCAAAGTTTATAAAAGATGTTTTATAAAAAAAAATGTATTAGGATAAATTATATAGGTAAGATTATACAAAGAAGATGTTTATAAAGACATTTTTATCCTAAGAGAGATAAATATATTAGTTAATGATTTCAAGGATATCATCATCGAATAATTGATATGACTGTCGTCAGAGCAAAAGATTAATTATATTCAAAGTCTACCGGAATGTCACGCGACGCCTGCAGTGTTCCCTAAATTGAATCAGAATTACCTCGATACGAGCAGGGAGAGGCTCGAGTAACCGCATGAAAGTCATTCTTCAAACGCGATACCTCCTGGTCCCGTTTAGATGTTATCTAAATTGTGCGCCTTTTAAACGGCGTCACATGTTATTACACGCGACAGATTTAGATAACCGCTACGGTTCGAGACGCAAGATTCTTGCCCAAGCTCCGTACGATCGTCTTTATACTAGCATAATTCGACCGGGAGGGAGTCCTCTCGGATCGCTGCGATGAATAAAAATCAATTCAACCGTCTGTGGAAATCGAGAAGACGAGGGAGTCAGTGCCGGCGAGACGAAACTAAGTTACGGTAAATGATGATCACGTCCGCGAGATCCATATTTTTTCGGAGAACTCTTACTACGAACTCTTATTATGATAATGCCATCTAAATAAAGTGATACCAATAATTTTTAACAATAAGTTGATATAACAGGATTACTCTCCAAAATCTTTAAAGTGGAATTTAACTGTAAAGAGTGAAATCTCGGTCTTAGAAATTGACAATTGAGTTACTCTTTTTCAACACCAGCTCAATTGTCACTCTTTAGAATTAGATTCCACTCTAAAGATTTTAGAGAGTAAGATATATCATTTTCACAACAATACTAGTAGTAAAAATACAGGAAACAAATCCATTCCATTTACATATGGGCAAGAGGAAAAGTATTCTTAACATTCCTGCGTTAATATTCTCGCTAGAAAAAATACGGCTTCGTCTACGAAGGTAGGAAACCTCTCGTCGATATCGAAACCTTTTGAGACGTATCATGTTGCTCAACTCTGAAGTGAATACGAAGCAAAATAAGATTACGTAAAAAATCGCTATAAATACGTCCTTGAGTTCCCGATTAAAATGATGCTTGGTGCTCGTTAATCGTAAAGCAGATTGGCTGGTAACTTAAATGTTAATGCAATGTTTGCGCGCGATGGCATAGCGAGAGCCAGTACGACGACGATGGACAGACGTACGGAAACGGACAAAACGGCACGTAGAGGGAATACTGGCCGGGTATTTAACACTGTAGTATTCCAGCGTTAATGATTTTAATTTAATGCTAAGACAGTGATATTGCCACGTCGATTCCACGAAAGAGAGCGCGCGAAATAACGAAATGATTCTCACAGCGAGAGACCGACGATTACGTTTTCTGTCCTCTCGCTCTCTCTTTCTCTCTTTCTCGTCCGGATCATCTTCTTCCTTCACGTCTTCCCCGCACGCGGCCATTCCCTATAACTCTCTCCTGCTCTCGCGCCCGTGCACGTTCGTATGTACACACAAGTACGTCGTTAGCGCGATCCGCTAAGGGGCTGGTCCATAAATTTGCGATTCGCGAAAATATCTCGGCAGACGGGCAATTAAGATATCGAGAGCGAGAGGAGGAAAACGAGAGGGGATGACGGAGAACGCGGAGAACTGCGAGGAGGAGGGGGTGGAGTGGAGATTGCGGGAGAAGATGGGAGAAGACTTAGAAGAAGGACGAAACGAAACATGAGGAAAGGAGAGGGAATCCAGCCAGAGGGAGGGTACCAGAGGGCGTCGGCCCTGAGCACCGGACACACCGGGAGGAACGCGGCCAGACACTCACCTAGCTTTAATTACGGCGCCGTGGCCACGCGGGGCGGGAAAAAAGGAAGTGAGGCCCCTCGTAAAAGTAATTTCAAATCGAGTGCGCGCGGGCCCACCGCCGATCTAATTAAATTTTCGCGCAAAAAAAAAAGAATCCTCAAGGACTGCCCTACCAGTGACCGGTGGCGAGAGAGACGCGGGCGATCGTAAAAAGCGCGACGGGGCCCCTCGCTGGCCCCCCTCCCCCTCCTTTACCGCCGTTCTCTTCTGCACACAAGCACACCGGTTCTCTCTTGATTTCCCTCCTCCACGATTATCGCCTCGCTGGCCCAGTAACGCGTAAAACAAATCACTGTCGTGTGAGCAGAAATTCGCGACCTGCGACAAGCGACGCGAAAGTAGGACGTGGTCGTGCACCTTGAAAATCTGCATTCGATTGTGCAGGTCGATTTTTCAAGTCCACATGCGGGCCCCATCTGCGCATTTAATTAACCAGATTAACGGTAATTAAGAATGCATAGTTAAATTGCATCGACGCCGCGACGGTTTTATGACAGTTGAAAGTAAGGTAAGGTAAGGTAAGGTAAGGTAAGGTAAGGTAAGCCTTAGCGTTCTCGACGATGAAGCATGAAAGACTTGTACGACCGCGGGACGCATGACTGTCCCGAAGCCCGAAGACAATGCACAATTTACGCGAGAGTACGCACGATTTACGTGAGTCATGAAGCAGAAAAAAAGCCCTTCTGGCACCGCACGCGCGCTATCTACCGCGATACCGGCCGGATAAGGCGACACACCTGGTCGCCTGTTCTGTGATCTAAGGTCGACGGTCGTTGCGAATGCAATAGTCGTAAGCGTAATGGACGGCCTGACATTATCGCGTTCTACCAACGATAATTGCATAACACTTGCGTGACCTTAATAAGACAGAAAGTGACGAAAAAAAGTGAAAAGAATAGAATAACTCTCTCAACAATCTACATTTCTTCTCATGTTGTCGCGATAGACATTAAAGATAAATTATTCTACACGGAAAGAACGTTTTTGTTAAAGCCTATCTAAAAGTAAATCTAAAAGTTTAACTAGACACAAATCTGAAAATAATTTTGTTAAACTATGAAAAAAAATTGTGTGGGATGCTTAAACTGCTGGCTAGAATATCGAAACTTTTTGCAGCATTGTTTCCTACATAATTATTTTGATGGTCCAATAAATTATTTTTAGATATCTATCTTATTATTATTATCATTATCTAAATTTTTAAGTGCAGCAAAGTTGTTCTTTCCGTGTAGTTCTAACAATTCATTTATCGTATACATATACTAATCAGAATAATATAGTTTAATGTAACGCTGCGCAAAAAAAGAAAATCCTGACAATTTATGTGTAAGTTATAATTGTTACAGCATTAAGAAACTTGTGTACTCATGCTGCAATTTTAACAGCTTGAAAACAGCTCTTGTCACATTACCAATTCTGTTATCCGATAAAAGACATTTAAATACATTACTCGCCACGAGCGTATCTCGCGCGTCGTAGACTGAACATGAAGACCAGGACATGACATATCGCGCGGCTCTTACACAATATATACTTCGACAACGAATCATTTTTATTGAACACAGCTCTCAATCACGTGTTAGGAGTGACAAGACATTATTCGGGACACAACGGCCTTCACACTCAATCTTTGCTCAAGCAATGTATCGAAACGAAATAAGTATACGATTAGAAAGAACAACTCGCATAAGTTTGATCTAAAACCGAGCAATAGTTCGAATTCCAACTGTCTCCTTGTATCAAAGATAAAGTCACGCGTAATTAGAAATACCTGCCTTATGAAACGAAAAGCCGGACTGTGATTGAAGGAGCCATCCGCCCGTCAAATATAAATTAGATCTCGTGTGAGGTCAACCGCGCGGTTCACAGAAAAGAACCTTATTTTTTCGACGATGCTGGCAGTGAGTTCGAGAACGACACCAGTTGACATTAGTAATAGTTAAAATATTAACCTGCACATATTCAATGTCTGTTCGATAATTTGAGGAGATGGAGGTGAACAAGGAAGACACGGAAAGGAATGAAAGAGGGGAAAAGGAGAGAAAAGAGAAAGGGCGAGAGGAAAGAAGATAGACTCACTTGAACCACCCATCAAAAATAAAAAATTCTTCTTCCCATCTGTGCTCCATCTTTTTTCTCTTCTCCCCCCCCCCTCTTCCCTCGTCTCTCTCTACTGCTAAGTTCTTTCGTGTCTTTTCTCTCTCTATCTCTAGGTAGGCCCTTCTCCTCAACATTCATCGAAAATGCAACGACTATCTTTTTTCAGCCATGAAGCTATCCATCAACGAACCCGGAATTTCTCAAGAGAGCAAGGAAGGCTGTAAGGGCAAGGAAAGTCTCTATGATAAAAAGTTAGTCCTATTGACACAAATTTAATTGTTTAACGATATTTTCAAAGTGATGGCATAACACGCGAGGAATTCACAATAAAAACGACCGTAATGTAAAACTCTGCATTTCTTTAGTTTATTAGCGACCGAATCGTGAAAACACCACATTGGTGCGACGGTATAATCATATAGTATTCGGCAGGTGAGTAGTGCAGAAATGTAAATTTGAGGGATCGATAAAGATAAGCAGTACTAAAGACTATCGAATATTATAGCTCCTCGTCTGCCCACTCGCTCTAGTCTCTTTCGCGCGCTTTGGAATGGCTGCATTGCGCTGGCCAAGTGAGTATGGAAATGTAAATTCGGGGGATCAACGACGGGGATAAATCTCGAAGAAAAAATTTCAGATCCTTGCTCGCAGAAACATTCAGCCTCTCCATCCCCTTTTCTCCTTTTCTCTTTCCCAAGCTATCGGAAACATCTACATCGTGCGTGCGAATAGCACAGCGATGTAAGCCCGATAAATTAACGGAGATAATGTATGCACACAAAAAGCAGAATCTTCCTCCGGGCGTGTCCACCGCGAACACGCTACGCTCGTGCAGTTAGACACGTGTCAGTCTCCCCAGTGAAATTTTCTTACCAGCAAAATACTATCGCGATCAATACATCTAACAAGAGTTTCATCGATTCATAAACTGTTTTACCTCGCTGTAGCGAAATAAAAATACGTATCACGTTACTGTGATCGTAAATACTTGGCAAATGCTGATGTATCTAATAATTCTCATCTTGCCTTGTCTGTATTACTCCTTGAGTGGCTTTTATATGTACATAGCTTATTAACCTGTCTTAAGTCCATTAGTATACGTTCACAGTTATTCACGTTAATTTCCCGTTGCATACTACTCCATATGTACACGTACGTTTACTGTATGCTCGAACGGTTACGGCCGCGAGGCAGAGACGGCGAACTGTTTTGGCAGTGCGTGCCAAAATATGCAAATTTAATTTTTTTTAAGTGGTTGCGTGTGCCCACGTTGTTGGAGTCCATAATAAATTTTAGTTGCAAAGTTGACTAACCTTTCTAAAGTATATGCGGGGAGAAATTTCAGAAATGGCACGTCGTAGTGCGTGCCACCCAAATTCTTACCGCGTACTAGTGTGGGGGCCACGCGTGCCATAGGTTCGCCATTCCTGGCCGCGGGGTACGGCAAAATTTTTTTCTCCTTGTCTCTCTTTCTCTCTGTTCCTTTCTCTCATTCGAGTTATCGGAAACGTCCACATTGTGCATCCAAATAGCACAAAATTGTGAGCATAATAAATCAAAGGAGATAATAAATATATTGCAAAAACAACATCGTGCTTGGGGCGTATCCAACGCTCGTGCTCGAGCTATCGAGTAGGCGCGTATTGTGTCTGGTAAGTAAGTAGTACAGAAATGTAAATGCCGACGAGAGAGACAGAAATGGAAAGAGAGATGCAGGCCAAGAGAGAGAAGGACGCTTCTCGCATTATTCCGTCAGTTAAAGCACGCTGGAGGCTCGTACGTGTCGCAAAGGAGGAAGGGTCGAGCATAGTGTGAACCTGTCTACAGTTATAAATAAGGTCCAGGGGTCAGGGTGAGGACCGGGTTTACGGGATAAATACCGTAAGTTATGCCGGCCGCAAAGAAGGAACAGGAAAGGGGATCAAGGGGGCTAATTCTACGATTTAACATGATCTGCTAAAGTGTACTCCAACGTCGCACCCGCAGAGCCCTCTTTTTCTCCTCCCTCTAGTCCCCCACATCTCGTGAAAACGTCCCAAAATGCTCGTAAGTCCTCCGCCAGGACCGAGTCAGAACCGTCACAGGTTTGAACGCCTGTTTGGAGCCCCTCCAATCGATGCCCTCTCCTTCATTTTAGGCATTCCTAAAAAAATTACCACGCGGCCACCTCTCGATCTTCTTCGTCGGCGCGAAATTACTTGGAAGTGCGGGAATCTGATTCAAGAGCAAGGACCGAGAGTAAGCAAAGAAATACGGAGAGAACGACGATGCTACAAACGGATTTGTACGAAAAGGCGCTACGTTTTTATCAGACAGAATAAAGAAGCCTCGAAACGTACATATAATGGTTATTAATAAATTCATTGCAATCATAAACGATTAATGTTATTTGTAATATCCTGGAATCCTTTGAAAATATGATTAATGTTATTTATTATTGCTGATACCAGCAATACTTTTTATTTTGTTAAATTAAAAGATTACTTATTAGTCACGTTGACAAAAATATTTTACCTAATTGAGAGATATTGCTTATAATCGTCTAAGGAATTTTTGACATATCCGTGAAAAGGTGAAAGACGCAGAATGGAAAAGTCAACGAAAGAGAAAGATATCCTGTTGTCGATGAACTTGGCCACGATGGCAGAATATTCGGAGGCGTAGACGATTTTTTGTGGCCGCTGTGGCAGAACTCGTCGCGGTCTCTCTCCTTCTCTCTTTTTTCCCTCTTCTCTCTTTTTCCCTCCCTCACTCTGTTATACCTGACGAGGCCCCGGGCAACCGGCCATTGTATGCAACAAAGCTACACTTTTCTACCCGATCCCAAGCCTAATGGATAATTAATTTTTGATAAATCGTCGCTTCGTGACTAGCGTCGACGCGCGGTCCCGATTTGTTTTTTGATTTTTCACAAAAGAAAAAGGAATACCGACTTTTACATAATTCTCTCTCTCTCTCTCTCTCTCTCTCTCTCTCTCTCTCTCTCTCTTTCTCTTCCTCGCGCACACATTCGTACTTGCACGTCTTTTTTTCTTTCTCGCCCGCCGTTCCAAGAGATAACTTCGGTATTCGTCTGACCTCTCTACGGAGTTTGTCGACGGGCCGAGCTGTCAGGATACATTAGGATAATGCGACGAATGACCGCCGTAAAGTCAAGATCTCGGATCAACGGTAACTATTGTATAGCACCGGATTTACAACGACGGCTTCTTTTTCTCTCCCATGGTAGTACGCGGTTATTTCTCACATATTAATAACGACGTCCGGTAAAATAACTGCATATTTTTTAGCATCATCCACGATAGGCAGTATGGCGTGAGTATTGTATAATTATTTCCGCTTAGCATTTTAACTAACCACAATTTGAATAATACAACGTATGATATGTGATAAGTCACAGTAAATATTTGTGACAAAACTCTATAGTTCCAATTTCCGATTACATTTTTCGTCAAACAGTTTAGCAGTTATTATGTCCGACACAGCGTGTATCTTGACACGGACGTCTAGTTAGCATAAAGAAGAAGAGAAAAGAGACAGAGGAAAAAGTGAGCAACCGCGGAATGGCTGAAATTACGCGGTGCAATCTGGCGCGGAGTAATATAATATAACTGCAGCCTATCTCAACATTTAAAAGCTTAATAACGAAAAAGGAGGAGCAGCATTTGAGAACGCAGAAATTATGCCGCATGGTTTGCAAGAAAGAGAGGAAAAGAGATTAGAGAGAGAAAAGACAAGTAACTCGCGTGTCTGGATGGGCAAGGAAAATAGATTTTTGGGACACGAACCCGAGGCCCTGGATTATCCAAAATGGACGGGAGAAGTGGACAGTGAGAATTAATTCGAAGCTGTTTTGCGCACGGGTGGTGCTGTGCGTACGGCAAGAATGTGTCAGGACATCTAGGCGAAAAGCGAGCAAGCGAGAGGTGAGTTGCCCGAAGCGCTCGCGTGGCCACTACCGGTTCCTTTCGTGGATCACGCGCACGTCTCCTCTTCACACGCAACGCTACTGCGGATCTTACTGCAATACGAATCCGTTGCGACGTCGGAGCACGTCGGAGGCGGTGGTAGTGGCGAAGGCAACGGCGACGGCACCGACGCGACGATTACCGTGCAAACGAGATACGCGTAAGAGGCAAGCTCCCGCGAGCATCCCTCATGAAGCAAAAGAGAACACTGCTTAGATAATTATAAATATTTTTAAAGTAGACTATCTCTGTGGATATTTCTAAATTGCTCGTGATTAAAAGCGTCCCTCTCGTCGCGCGCTGTTGCTTACGGAACTCGCGGCTATAATCTATGCGCTACACATACTGACGTATGAACATGCTGTCGCAGCACCAGCGATCTGCACGGCACGAAAATTAAATGTAAGTGGACTGATGATATACAGGTTTCGCACGAACGTACATTGCTTCCTGCTCGATTCGCCTGCGCGGCGAATGATGGCTCGCGATCACGCAAAATTCGTCGCTAGATGAGACGCTCTCTTTGTCGTTTAAAACATTATATTATTTACTTAATCAGTCCGTGAAGTTAATTTATATGATGTACTTACGCGATATAATGAAGTATTTATTTGTAAGAATATAAGTACTTTTAGTTAGGGATTTTCTAAAAAGGTTAATTTAAAATAAGTTGTCAAATTATTTTTAGTGTCTAATTATATCCACACACAACTTACCCATCACTGTTCCTACTCAACATATCATTAATTTGACTAAAATGGAGTTACACAATTTAATTCAAGAAAAGATATTAAATTTGACTCAAATTTAATTTATTGTTTATTAAATGCATATGTTTTAATATGGACGATTCTTACTTTAAAACTAACCACAAAAATGGATTGATTTACACCCATACAAGTTAAAAATAACAAAATGTTATTTAACTTTAAGAATTAGGTTACCGTTGCTGTTTTGATATTTAATAGTGTAACACATGATCTGATCCTGATGCCTCAATCGTTTCTCTATTGTCACTGATCTCAATTTGTAATCAGTATAAATATATTGTATTTGCCACTCTCTCTCTTAAGATCGACATATGCCTATAGGATGGTGCTTCGTAATTCGCGAGCCGTCGTCAAGATCGATGGGCATGACGCGATGTAACGGTTGACGCTCAAGTTTCGCACGGTTGATTGGGCTAGATACGAATTGCCAACTGCGATGTTACTGCCCAGGTGGTCTTGCGATCTGAGGAAGGTATACACCATCATCCTCTGTCGAGGAAGAAGAGGAAACGACACCACGTAGTAGAAAAAAAAATTGATTTGACGTAGGAGTAATGATGGTCGATGTCGCAACGTCGAAATACTTCATACCCCTTTTATTAAGAAATTGTAAAAAACTAAATCAACAAATGACGCCAGAATGGAATTTTTTTAACAAATACGTAATAATAAATAATTTTTAATAAATGTAAAATATACAAAGAAGAAAGAAACTATACATCAACTTGTGGTGAATGTATCGTACTATAACGGCGTTTCTTTTTCGAAAGAAAAGATTAGCATCGATATAGATCATAGTTGCAAGAACGATGGGGGAAGGAATTGTTTTTATAAAAAACGTGCGCCAAAGAGAAGAGTTCCCGGACATAGGACTAGGGTTTTAGCGATGCAATTTCGCTAGCCTACTGTCGGTCAGCAGACCGACTCTCTCCGCCTTGACTGTCTCTCTTTCTCTCTTCCACTGTCTCACGTGCATCCTATCCTCTCGAATCCCGTGCCATCCCATCCTTTAACTCTCGTTTCTCTTCCCCTCGCACCGTACCGGCCCACCTTCCAGAGGTAATTTACTTTCCATCCTCCTTCGTTCGCCGCAAGTACCAGATACGTTCCTTCTTCCTCCTCTCCACGCCGCCGTTTGTCTTCTTCTTCTTCTTTCCTTCGGACGCGCGCGGCCTATACTCGAAACGCGCTAACTCTGTTTCCTTCATCGGCTAAAAATATCTTCTAGACTTTTCAGAAATTCTCAGTCCGAGATCGCACCCTTCCGTTACGGTCTATTGTACACAAACGTAATCCTACGGGGACTTGCTTGATCCTTTAATAGACAGATTCATTATCCACTTTTGTATTTTCATACAAAACATCGATAGTATGAAACATGTCAACGTAGACAAGAAGGTCAAGAAGGGCTCGATCCTTCGTCAACCAGATTAAATGTGATGTCGTGTATCGAGAGAAATTTCCATCCATTCCATGTAATCTTGAAAAGGAAGATCTTTTTTTTATGTTATAAGACTGTGATAAATCCGAATATATGTAGTTTCGGAAATACACGTATATACGGACCATTCTGACGATTCGTCGAACCAGATTACTTCGCTGCACATACTAAGATGCATCTCGCTATGGTTTATTCCTTCGAGCATTCCGGCTTATTGTTAGAGAAGCAGTAGATCCGCATTAGCGTACTTCTACCGCAGGGAGAGATGCCTCTTTCGTTCCTCTCCTCTTGCCTTATCTACTTCTCCCCATTTTCAGCTTCCCCGGTTCAATCCATCTCCCTCGCATCTGCGTCGCGTGCTGTCGTCTTTCTCGCGCTACGGAACGAGTGAAGAAACGGACGAGCTAGCAGGGAGAGAAGGGAGTATAGTAGTAGCCGAGAGAGAACGAGTAGTCCAGAGAGCTATCTTTCTCTCTTTCTCTTTCTTTCTCCTTCTCTTTCTCTCTTTTTTCCTCCTTCTCTTTCTCCCGTACTCGCGTAGCATCGCCAAGGCTTGGTATAATTAATACGGGCCCCGTGGAATGCCGGTCGCCTCACTCTCTTGGGTCCCCCCCGCGCGTACCCTTCCCTACCTTCTTCCTCGCCACTCATTCCGCCACCTCCTGTCCCGCCGTATCCCGCTTCGTCCCTCACATCTGACCAGTTTCCGTGCCCTCGCCTAGGTCCTAACGGCGAGTTCCGACAACCCCTGGCTGGTCGGGGCAACCGAAAACCCTCTCAAAGCCCCTCGTCCCGTTGTTTCGAGGCCGCCGACGGAAAAAAAATTAAAAAGTAGAGCACGCGTAACGAGGATGGCGACAACACACACGGTGGCAAAGTGCTCCTTCTGACAGCCGCAGCCCAAATATTGGACCCGTATTATCCGCCGGCCCCACAGAAGCGGTCGAGTGTCTTGGCGCGAAGGGGAAGTGCGTCGCGCGCGTATAATTTTCCACGGTGCATCTATTCGCCTTTTCATCCTGGACGGCTTTTCTAAAGCTTGGCATGGTGTCTCTCAAGTTCTCTTCGGCACGCGTCGCGTCGAGTGTGTATGAAGGAAACACTTGTAAATCGCTTCCGCGTTGGCCGTGGCACGTTTAATGGAGTAATTTGTAACAAGCTAGAAGCGCTACGCTAGAAACAACGACCTCTCGTAGTTTCTTCATAGATGTGCACATTACAGACCGGTGTTTTTCTCAGGAAACCAACCCGCGAGAGAAAATCACAAGCAAAATCAGGAAAGAAGTCAAGACCTAACTGTTTCATAACGAGCGATAATACAAGCATACAGTTTTCCATATTCTGAACAGCCATTTATTCCTGAATTCTTGTGAATAATGTCCCTCAAATCGATATTATAATATCAATTTAAAGATATCCGAAAAAATATATAAATAGATATATATGTGTGAAATATCGACATATTCTAAAAATGCTTTTCTGGAAATGTTTCCGCGAATTAATCGTTGACGTCGGATTGAGCAATCGTAAGAATGGCAACAGGTGTCTTCGGCGACGACGACAAAAATCATTACACCGTATTACAGAGGAATCTCAGGAAGCCGAGCGAAAAAGACGGGCTATTAATTAGCCCACTTGACGTCCGTGCGAGAAAGTGCGCCGGTTCCTACCGAACTCGAGTGGGGGATACGTCGGCCGTTTCGCACACGCCGGGCAAACGGGATTTTCTCCAGACGTTATTACAATTACTCTCTAAATCTGAATAAGTGAAATTCAATTGAAAAAGAAAGTTTGAGCATTATATAATTAAAATATTGATCAATAAATAAAAGAAGGGCTACGAGCCAATTAACTGGCTCGTAGCCCTTCTTTTATTTATTGATTTGTTCTGATTGAACCATATTAATAATTTATTATTTAAAATATTTGCACGTCAGTTTCTATACCATATATTATACATTGATTTATACTCTAAAGCAAGGTTAGCTAGGTTAGGAATTCCACGTTTCATTAATTTTTTAATTGAATTTTACTATGAATCACTGGTATACTTGAAACTGATGTCAGTGCTTATCCATTACACTTATTTGGATTTAGAGAATAACAAGCTGATGAAATCGTCCCGAGATTTCGTTGAAAACGATAATGGAGGAGGATAAAGAAGAGTCAGAAAGAAGGAGAGCGCTGATCTGGATCGGGCCGGTTCTCTTTAAAAGGTGGAGCACCTTTTTCTTTCCTCGCGCATCTCTAGCAGTTTCATAACTGGAGCTCCACTCTTCGTTTAACCGTCGAATAGCAAGTATGTCGCTCGCTAGCGTATTATCCGCGCACGAAAGTCGCCCCGGCTGGCCGCGCCACGTTCTTGAGAAAATTGTCATTGCCGACGTCAGGGCGACAGCGCGTAATTTCACGCTGAATGCCTGGGACAAGCGCGTTCTTCAGATTTGTTGTCCAAGTAAGACGCCACACGGTGAAGTACGTCGACGAGGAATTCGATCGCCAAATAGCGTGGCATGTGGGAAATAACTCGACAACGACGTCTCCTCTTGGCTCGAATAATCTAATATAAAACGTTCTAGAAAATAGCGCGCAGGTGTTCGAGCGGTTTTATTGAAATTGCGTGGAATTTTTTTGGATTAATAAAACGGATCTGTTTAAAATTCTTTTCGCGTCAAATGCACAATCAGGTATCAACCGTAGCCACGTGTATAATTTATCGGAATGCGTGACTGAAGTGTGTTGCACAATAACGAACAATTTGCATTGACATTACTGACACCTCTGTTATTCGCGCTTAATTTGTTGTTATTCGGGTTCATTATCCATGTAAGGCATTATAGAGCAGCATTTTGCTCGAAAAGGAGATTTTACTGCCGATTCGTGTACCGAATTAAGTAATTGATCACTACTTCGACAAATATATTCATGCCACTGGTTCGAATCAGCAACAGGTGTCAATACGTGTGTAATTTATTAAGGAAATGTGCGATTCGAGTAAATGGCACGAAAGCAAACAGCATTAACGTCATTTACATCGGCAGAACTCGTACTTAATTCGCCGCCACGGTTCAGCCAGCCGCGACTGCGATTGAATTGGTTGGACGACGCGATAAGCTGCCAATTTATAGCCATTGCTACAGCCGTTTACAGTCTTTATTAATAATAGATGCATAATTGATCGGACTTATCGCGTTGATTTGTCGAGCAAAGTGTAAAGGCAGAATGTGCTAATAAAGTAAGAAAACTAAAACAAATCCGCTACGATTTGAAACTGCGTGCGCGAGAAGAAATTAAACGTATCACTAGATAACATTGTACGAACGATGCAATTAACGGAGAGAGAAGGAATAGATCACCTTCCAACCGTTTCACCAGATCGAGCTCTTTCGACACCAGCGTAAGATCGAGACATCGAGAGCACCTTTCCTTCCCGTAGCGCAACGATTTATATAACCATGTATATATACACCGATTATCAATGCCTACTAAACTACCCGGCCGCATTTGCTTCGTACTCTCGTGTTTTCCAACACCTGCACGTGGTCAATCGACTTAGAACAAACTAGCCTCTCATTCAACGCGCTGGCCCCTCTGTTCTCGATGTTTGCTTGGTGCCTTGTTCACGGATCGGTCGCGCCTACCTTTCGTCGCGGTACCGGGCTCTCTCCGGTTCGAGGGACCCTGTGAGCTCGCAACGCCGTATCGCAGGTCAGTTCGATGGGAAGGCAAGCGGAAAAAAGGGGGCGGAAAGGGAAGAAGATATGGGGATACAAAATGCGGTCGGGAATAAATTCCCGAACGAGTTTTCTCGACGGTCGAACCTGAGGAGAAGAATCCTGATGCCTGTCTCACGATGAGAGAAAGAGACAGATGTAAAGGAACGGCGGGATACACGAGAAGAAAGAACGAGAGGAGAGAAAGAAAAGCCATTAAAGCGCGCGCTCCGAAGACTCCATTTTTCCCGGCACCTTTACGGACGTCTGACTTTGGCGATCAGATAAGAAAACCCTATTACCTTAATTTCTTCGCCCTTTTATCCCTCGGACCACTCCCCGTTTTATTTACTTCTTAACTCCTCTAGAATGCAATTTGTCCGCATGCTAAGGACAAAATTACAAGCCATAATGCAGTATGACTGTACGTTTTTAACCGAAATAAAATGTTACATCCACGTGTGTTAATTTGCACTTTATCTACTTTCCAAATTCAGCCTGAACATTGTAATCTCTGAGAGAATATTTATTCCACACGCTTAATAAGTACTTTAATTATAATAATAATCTCCGTCTGGATTGTGTGCGAGTGTTAAATTTCGTTTCGTAAGTTTCAAGATTTCGTAAGGCGTAACGTGCCCAATCCGGTATCGAATCGCGCCGTCGGTTTAATTAACGAAGGCAACGATTCCGAGAGACTGCTGTTGCAGCAGTCCGTATGCGAGAGAATAATCTCGCGAATTTACAGACGCTCGTGAGAGACGATAAACGCGAGAAAATACGAGGCCGCGTGGAAGATAACGAAAAGCTCGGACGGTGTCTGAAACGAAGGCCGCGACGGCCTTGGGAATCTTTGGAAATTTCTTGATGACTCACACTTATATATCGGCACCGTAATTACCCGCTGCACCGGACAAATGAGCGCGGCCGTGGGCGAGCGTGGGTGAGCAAAAAGCATCGGGAACTCGCCTCGGCGGTACGAAATTAACTTAATTTCCGCCGATGACACGACGCGCTGCGCGTTCAGCGTTTTCTCGCGTCGTATTCCACTTTTCATGCGGTGACACCCGCTGCAGTTCGCCTTGAAAGCGTTACGCGGACAAGGATGTCTGCGGGTGCCCCCCTGTCGCTTTCGAGACTCTCGCGTTTTAATTGCTTTAATCTGGACGACGGCAACGGCGACGACGAAGATGACGATGACGACGATGACGACGATGACGACGAAGAGACTGCAGATCTCCCTTAAGACCCGCTTGCGCGCAGACACGATAGCCTGAAATATTTGAGATTCCTCGACGTTCTCTCCTTTAATGTACGCGGCAGATCGTAAAATCCGCGGCCACCTCCGGTGCAAGGATACTCGCCACAAGTAAACGTCGATGATGCGTGTAATCGCAATGATTTCAATATAAAGCTAACGCGACCGCTCGTATAGGCAATGTAATTAACATGCATTTTTCGATACAACTCGTCAAACGTCTTTTAACTCCATCTTTCGAGCTTGATATTACCTATTTATGCAACCACAGGAGATTAGATAATGCACGAAACAAAGTAAATCGATTAACGTTCACGCTATATCATTTTATCTATACAGGGAAAAATTTTTGATTAAAAATGATTTGGCATATTTTGATTATATCAATCAAAATTCTTCATCACACACCGTTGAATCTGTAGTGTCAAATTTAGCCTAATTTGAGTCGTCACTGCTCATACTCAATATATCGTTATTTTATACTAAAACAATATAGTTAAACAGTTTAAAACAATTCAAATTGGATTAAATTTGACACCATTACTTTAAATTAAGGTAAATTTGATACTATAGAGATTTAGCAGTGCAATTGGATACCTGATTCAATTTTGATGATCTTATCTTAACTAGAACTCTAATAGATTTAATCAGAAAACTCTGATTTTTATCCCTTTTCTATCAGAGTCCTCATTAATGCAACCAGATTCTCTTTTCAGTGCAATACTGAGACAATGGCTACGTTTACACCGTGCGCTTAATCTGCGACCTTACGATAGGTGTCTTTGTTTAACCTACAGGATAAACAAGGACATCTATTGTATAGGCCGCGGCCTAAATGCACGGTGTAAACGTAGCCAGTGCACGTTTTATGGAGTAATTTCAAGAGGCGCGTGTATGCGGGAGACATTCGAGAACACCCCCCAAGAAAATGCGCCCCCATGCATAGCCATTCGGATCAAGAGCCAAGCACAGCGGCCGGCGAATGACGGCGGGTGCACGCAGCGCTGCTGACAAATGAGTTTGGCCAAGTGCAAGTGAAATGCAGCCGCAAAAAGCCGACGTGGCCCTCCGGTCGTCGGAATGGAATATGGGTAGCCGGTCGGTCCGTGTTTCTCTCTCTCTCTCTCTCTCTCTCTCTCTCTCTCTCTCTCTCTCTCTCTCTCTCTCTCCTCCTACATCTCGCTGGCTACTGGCCTGCGATTCCCCATTAACGGACGGGTCCCACTGCACGATCCTCACCACCGTGCATTATCCACGGTTATGGTTTTTCGGTCGTGGTTGCCTCTTGCCGGAGAGAGCCGCGGTGAGATGCATTCTCGCGAGATGCAGACAGAGGTGCATGATGAAAGTGTATGTGTGTGTATGCATGTGTGTGTTGCGTAAAACGGAGAGACGAGAATGGGAAGCCGGTGGGATTCGCGAGAACGCTTGGGCGTATTGTCGTGGGATTGCAACGATCGCGGCGAGAAGTCAAGGCGCAGCCTTCCGCGGAAGTAAATCCTGCAGGCCGTATTGCTGTAATTATTACGCTTCGTCATTAAAGGAACCGCGTAAAAACGTTCGATCCGGAAGAAATAAGATTAATCGGGGGAGAAAAAAAATGATGTCTAATTGAGTCTTTTCGTGATATCGAATCCAGATCGAAAGGCAGGGCAGATGAGAGGTGCGACGATGGGTTCAACGACGATCGGTTTGCACGATCACGTCACGCTACCGACGTGAAGGCAATCGTTTCACAATTATTGCAATAATCGGTTTGCGCGGACCTTTTCTCGAGCGAAACAACCTGAACGGGGGCCCCGTGTAACCGCCCTGCGCGCGCGAGAGCGCCTTAATTTACATCGCCGACTTAAAATTACCATGATTAGGCGGCGCAGTGAGCGGCGGGCTCCGCTGAATGCAACGTACATCCCGTTTCGCGATCGGCGGCCGCGGCCGTATGATAAATAACGCGGGGCCCATACGTTACACACCGTGATACAAACGAAACACATGCGCGAATCGTGAGGCAGAGAATCGCGACGTGGGGCACGATAGGGGGTGGAGGTAGGACGGCAGAAGAGGGAAGAGGAACGGCGAAGGAAGAGAACCCGATGTGAGTAACGAATATCTGATAGCAAATCCCCGGCATTTCCAACGTGTACCCCTTGGCTCTCCGTGGAACGAATGCGGGCCCCTCTCGACACCGTGTGGGCCCCCCGCGCGCTCGAGAGAACCGATGCCACGGTTCCTTTACCCACGCGTTCTACCGTGATCACTCTTGCGTACGCAGAAACGAGAAGACGGCTCGGAGAGGAGAGAGCGGGATGCAGAAAGAATACTTTTACTTTCAATCGACGATCCCCTTCCTCTCTCGAATTTCATATCACGTCCGAGGGGGCCTTGTCTCGGGCGAAACTTCAGGAAGAATAAGCGCGTGCACTGGCAAATTAAGCTTTTATTCCGTGACATTCCTCTTAACCTTCTCCTCCTGAATTTGCATGCTAAGACCATTATGTCGTCTCACGCGAAAAAATGTTACGCCGGATAAATAAAGATTTTACTTCTGCTAATTCGACACGCTTGTGACGTTATTACCTACAAACGTTCCGATTTATACGCTATTTACGCGATTTCTTTCTCTTATTCAATTAAATAGAATTAAATATAAAAATAAAAATAATAATAATACTAACTGTATTGAGATGTAAAGAAATACAGATTAATAATGTCTGAAATTGAAGACATACATGAGAATAAATGTAGCGTTAAAACCTCAAAAGGTGTAGTGTCAGCAATATTGATATATATAAATAGATATAATATAAACATAAAAAAGATGAAACATTAAACAAGAAATTGAGGAACAAGTAAAAGCACATGATATAAAAAACAGATAAGTATAAGTGAGTAGTAAATATAAGTAATAACTAGCAATATTTCAGTATGGTGATCAATTGACCTCAATTGTGTTCTAAAAAGTAAAAGTCGGTATATATATATATATATAAAAAGCAGTTCGAGAAAAGGTAATTTGTTTCGTTGACGATCATAACTTTGTGAGTTGAATTGCTGCTTATGAGAATTATAATTCATATCCCAAGCCAGCATCATTTTTAATTTCCTTGCGTCCACTCCTCACAATTCGCGGGTAACATTTCACTTTCGCTCATATACGAAGACCGTATTTTTTTATATCGCTATTACGTTATGTCGCAACGTGCAATTAAACCTCCGAAAATCGTCGATGTGGAAAAATGTGACGGCATTATCGCCCACTCGCGCTATTTGCGATTGTTATAATCGGACGCTCGTCGCGATATTTATCTGTTCCAATTAAGGATTCGGCCGGCACGCGTATATCATCATAATGCACGGTGCACCGAAGGTGAAAGGCATCGGAGAACTGCGCGACTGACCTTGCCCGAATAACGTCACGGGCAATTCTGCGACGGCGACGATTATCTTAATTTTCGAATCTCGTTAGCGAAATTTAATACAAACATAGCTACGCGACGACGACGCGCGCGACGGCGTCCTTCAAATTTATACGTACGCATTACGCATTAAGAACCGAAATTATTCCTGTACGTTATAATGCGGCTGGCCTTGCTACGAGAGAATTGCGCCGGACTTGCTCGCCGGCACAGTATCCGTACTCAGTTGCAAGCTTATTTACCTTGGGGGGAAAATATCGTCGTGAAAGTGCCTTATATTGTAAGCGGACACTTCAATTATAAACTCAAATCGAAGAATTAATCACGTCGTCATAGCAATTTAAAATATACATGTAAAGTGGATGTAAAAGTAACAAGGCGACTTGATCATAAAATTGCAATTTTAAGAAAGATTATCTTAAATTTTTTTGAAGGAAAAAACAGAAGTGCAACGCAAAGCCTCCAATAAGCTATTGACTATTTTCGACAAATACTTATATAACTCATGTATAAATAAAGTGGAACAATAATTATTGAAACTACAATAAATCAGCGACAATGTGCGTATAGTGATACGATGTCGAGCTCGCTGTACCACTTGTCTGTGTAAATGTTAGAAGAAACCAGTTTTGCAATTATCTGATTGAGGTTTGAAAATATCAGACCTATTGGTATCTCAAGAGAGAGAGAGAGAAAGAGGAATATATACATGAGCTCACGCCAGCGGAGCAAACACCAAACAGAATCTCTTGCTGGTAAACATCAATATTTTCCTCGAACAGCACGTGCCACCAACACGCATTCCATCGGTTACAGATGGTGAACGACGCGAATGCGACGGTGACGCTTGCATTCGAGCGCACTACATGACGCGCGAGCGAACGGCGGACGCCGTCGCCGCGAGAGGCGAGAAAGAAAGAGTCATGTCCGAAGAGAGAAGTGTCCGAAGTGGCTTTTGGTTCGAGTTACACGAGGTGGAGAGACGCCGTGCACGCGTGCACGCTCACGCCGGCGCGACGCCGTCATTCACGCGCGGCACGCACGCGTCGCGCTCCTACGAGACTCGTACGACTCGTACGAGGCGAAACGGCGTGAACGGTATGCGTTACCCATATTCATGCTCACCGACACCGATGCGTATCCTCCGGATCTTCAATTACGATCGCGAATGCTTCGTACGAAATCGCTACACGCTTTAAGCCGTCGAGGTAAATCGATCGACACGTACGGCTCGCGTTATTGCAGCGCGTCACCGGCGCACGCAACGCACGGTGTACCGATTGCATCCCACGCACGATTGGCAGAACCGTGGCGTAAGAAAAGGCACGTGTTAGCGTTAACGATATGCTACTCCTAAAAAGCAGACTGCAGTTGTAAAAAGAAAATTACAAAACTCAATACGTTTTTTAGTTTATAAATTATTGGCAAATAACTAATTACTAAAACGATTACATAAAGAAATATATCATTCTATTGTAAAAGAAATAATTATTCAATTTACTTTCTATTTTTTTTTAAGTAACAGTTATCTTTAATAGAATATTTTTTTATAATAATCTTAAAATATATTTATTACAAGCTTTTTTGAAAATTATTATAAAAATTGATCAAAGAAGCAACTTTATATAATAATTACTTATTATTATACAATATTATTGATCATCTGGAGATTATATTAAGCATCCAGACTGTTTCGAATTATTTAAAGTAGACATCGATAATATTACACGAAATAATTGTACGTCTAGAAGTATCACAGATATTACGGTAATTCTAGATGAGAAAAATGGAGTGCACAGAGAAAGAAATCGATATCAATATACGTATAGTCGTGAGAATCGTAAACATTTAATACGAGCGACACAGGGAATTGTATTGCGTAATAACAGTAGGCTGCTTCTCGTTTCGAACGGCTGATATTTTTCTCACGACACGTCCTTGTAATTAATCTCACGTCGCTTACTACTACTAACAATAAGCTAGAGAATACACTGAATAGCGTTAATCCGACAATCTACTACTGGCAACTCGTTTCGGTAGAAATCATTTCGATAACGAGGGTCAAGCTATTCTCGGCTACACAATGACCATGCCGCCACTGTTGGCCAACAATAATAACGAGCGTGTGACGTAAGATGCAGTTGGTTACGCGTGTAATCGAAAGAACTGGCGATCCTAAAATTCTTCTGCATAGTTATACCTAGCTCAACCAACCAGGACAAAGCAAGTGTGAAGTCCGAATTTTTTTTCTGACCCAGATTAACCGATTCGTCACGAACATTCGATATTGAAGTATCAAACGTTCTTCAGCTACTTCTTCAACGTCGTTATATTTTCACATATATACTTTACAATACACATTTAATTTTCCGATAAAAGTAAAACATAAATGTTTGTTTCAACAAAAAATATATTAAATTATATATCTAAAATATATAAAATTAATAAATGTGATAAAAAATTATTACTCAACAGCCTGATTTTCATCCTCTAACGGCGTTGTAAATTCCATCTTGTCAAAGATTATCAGACGCGAAATATCACGCGAGACAGGCACATGCATGTAGCAGATACATCGACATGCGTATAACATCAGCCACCCGAGAACATCCTGCGGACAAAGTACGTCACGAGGCGTACGAGGCTAGACGACAGGTGGTCGTGCTTCTCTTCTCTCGAAAGTCAAGAAGTTCGACGAAGATCGTGAGCGATCTTCCACGTAACTTCGGCCCGAACGCGCCACGATGAAAGAAGATAAAGGGCTTGAAGACCGTGGCCGATGATCGGATTGCGGTAGCCAACGGAAGTATGGTAGCGAAGTAAATGGCAGGGCGGCGTTTAAAATGCAATTGTGCGTGTCCGATTCGATACTCCAAAATCTCGAATATTTAAAAATGAGGTAAATGTATCCCGTCATTCTATGTGTATGCGTGTGTACAAACATTGAAAAAAGAATCTAATAACTACCAAATGTTGAGAGTAAAATAATTTTTTAAATATTCGGTTAATATTACCAAAAATAATTTTACCTTTCTAAATATATAATAATACCAAACATAAATATAATAACATAATAATTATTAAATATTTAAAAAGGTAAAATTATTCTTGGTTATATTAATCACACATTTTATTAAAACTATTTCACTCAACATTTAATAAATCTTACTTATACACTCTTTTTTTCAGTAAATATTCATTACATTTAAAGATAAATTAAATTCTATTATTTCGTTTCTTATTATTCTTGTGTAACAAAAGTTAATTTTTTACGATAGTTAATCTTTAGAAAGAGAGAGGGCGGGAGTTTATTTTAAAAATTTAATAGCTTAAATAAAATTTATCATAATTCATTGTTTCATTATATTCTTTATTTCAAAATACGATACTGTTTTAGCGTCACTACGGAGGCTTTCCCGTCGTGTTTCTAGATGCATTTGCTCTCACGATTTTAAAGAAAGAATAATACGAAGGGTCGATACACTCAATGATAACACTTGCGATGAAGGCGTACTTTAAGTCATACTTTATCAGTAATTGCTTCAAGCAACATATTGCAAATACAAGGTACAATGTTCTGACTCTTGCATAAACCTCGTCGACACGGGCGATATAATACCTAGAAACTTCCTGGTTCTATGCATTCCGTAGTCGCGAAGTTCGCTTTGAGAGAGTCATGCGTTGAGTCAGATATTAGATAATATTTTCATTTCCAACTTCTTGAATAGCTTTTCCCAAGGAAATCGTAGCGATTATCGGGTGTTAGAGAACGAGACGACATGAGCGTGTGCACGCCCCCACGCGACACGTAGAGCTACGAATCAACTTTTAGCGCCTGTATATAAACGTGTATGCGTTTTCATGCGTGCATCCTCGAGGCGAAGATGCACGCCAGTATTACAATTCGCCTACGAGCGTGCAGAGTGTATCAAAATTATAACGGCATTTCTTATTCTCAGCTTAAAAATATGTAATTCTATTTATACAAAAGCTGTTTAACAAAAAAAGTCCTGAAGTAAATTTCATGCGCAAGTAATTAATAGATTATAATTTTGTTTATCTATTTTTATATCTAAAATCAAATTTACTATAATTTTTTTTAATTTTTACTCATCTGTGATAAATGAAAAATTATGGATTGACATTGATTAGTTCGAACATGTAATATGCACTCGGAAAGATCACGTGACTTCTGAGACACTCTGTATATTGAACCGATTCCCGGGAAGGCATTTAAGCCAACCAACCACCTGCTGTTAGTCTGATGCTGCTCAGACTAACTATCTTTCTCTCTCTCTCTCTTTCTCGGATCTTCTTCTCGCTATCTCTCTGCTTCCTTTTCTCCCCTACTCTGCGCCAGTTGTCCACCGCATCACCAGCAGCCGCTCCCCTGCGTCTTCCTCTCTAGCTTGTATTCAGACGTATTACGGCATCGTGCCGATTCTCATCCGGCGGATGAACCAGAGCTAGTTATGCAAGTCGAAAAGGTACAGGGACGTTGCCAAGGTCGTCGTACAACGATGATGACGACGATTCTGTGACCTCTCTCTTGACCATCGAAGGTATCGCGAGGTACGTCCATTCAAACCGCGAGCTAGACTTCCTCCAGCTTCCCCTTTAGCTGCGTTTGGGATAGACCCTCGCGAATAAAGAAGCAAATCGAGAATAGAAAATTACTTGCACAATTTCTATTACCTTTTCTAAAGAGGCGAGAAAATCGTAACTGATTGCTTGACTCGCGTCTCTACCAACATCATGCTGATCATGCAGACCTAAGTGTAGGAACTTCGAAGGCGAACGATTCGAAAAGAGATGGTATTTTTCTCAGCGTTCGGTACTCGGCAATGAGACGAGAATTTACAAATGCATTAAACGCGAAAATATCGCGATACTTGGATTCTCGATTAGTGCTCGCAACGGCAGATAAAAAAGATGCCGGGCCTGATAACGGAGCAACGCGTGCAACTCGTACTCTAACGATAAACATCGCATTCCAGGCATTCGTGCAACGCACACACGCGACAAAATCGGTCGACGTAATAACGCTCTCTGAGCTATCCGGTTCATCCGCTCTACCAATCTAATTACGATCAGATGGTGGATCGCTTCCAGAGAATTCTCTAAATTTCCGATCGTCGATAAGAGCATAGCAGATGAAGATATATAAATAGATAGATAGACTGAACGCAAAAGAAAAGAGCAAAAAGAGAGAGCTTACTCGTGGAAGCGGACGTGGAGAGACATCCTCCGAGTCCGAGATCGCGAGCATGTAGAGATCGAGTGGATTGACCTGGTCGATGAGTGTCGAGAGGGCGTCCCTCTTCTACGACCGAACAACGAGACCGAGAAGCGGTGAGCGGAAGCCTCACCTGAAGCTGAACCCTGCGGTGCTCAGGGAACGCGGAAATGCACGGGAACGAGTGCGCTGAACAACGGTAGATAGACACTGGCTTGATTGGACGTCGACTTAATTAAAAGTCTTAGTCGCCCTTCGTTTTCTCACTACGTCATCGTTGCTGCCGGCGTCATCGTTGTCATGTCACGAGTGAAAGGCTCACCGAAATTAAAATTCAAGGGTTCTACATATAGGCGTGTATATTCACGTGCCACACTTAGACCCCTGGTCTGTAAATCTTAACGACAGCGTCGATATTATTACATGGTAAAAAAAGCCGCGCAATGACAATATAATGACACCAACACTGTCGTTAAAAGACAAAATAGGAGTCTTAGTCTTAAACGCCAATCTAAATGTCAATTCGACGGTATGTTGATTCGTTTGCGGGCTACGTCCTCGCGTCGAAGAGAATCCACAACCTGCAGCGAGAACGATAATCCTCGAGACCATTCATCGATGTTAGTCGAACTTGAGATGAATAGAATAATGATGACATTTCATTCTAAGCTGCGTTCATATCAATGGTGCTTGTTGCGTAACGTAAATCATACGTTTATTCATCGAGAGGTAGACAGCACATAAAAGGGTAATCGATCGTGCTCGTGATATGATGTTTTGCGATATCTTAGTTACACGATAAGCAATATCGCAAGAGACCAACTCGTCTATAATTGAATCGCCGAAGACTGCAGCGGTTGTATTAACACTCGCCTTAATGATATCATCATGTTACTAACGTTGCATATATTACTATCGAAATATCACATCGAGGTCACTGAGGTCAACAATTTGTTTGAGAAATGGCTTGACTAATTGGAACGTTGCGCGGTAACATAAATAGTTACCTGTCCTCATTCTAACAACAGTTTCAATACAAATCAAACGACTGAGAAAGTTCCTTCACTATTTGTATTTTTTCAAAATGTTTTTCACCTGTTGAAGATACAAACGAAACCGTGTATTGATCTATTCACTTATTACATAATAGTCTTTCTCACATTATTATTAAATTGAAATTTCAACATTAATACACAAACAGAATGTGATTAATAGTTCTTAGGTCGAAATTGCCGACATAGATTTATCAGTCTAATAGACAAATCTTTCGCAAAGATATAATGACGAATGTCTTTCGAAAAAACATAACGAAATTTGCAAGATAATTTTTCATATCCACAGAAAAGTATACATTTGAATTTAACACATTGCATTATACCATATTGTCTACAAATATCTTTTTAATCTGCGCTAGGGATGTTACTGTTCTGATTCTCAAAAAAAAATCGATTTTCCAAACAAAAAAGGACGATTTTAAACAATTTTTTCTGTAAAAAAAATCGATTTTTCTAGACAAAAAGGGCTATTTTAAATTGATTTTTTTACAAAAAGGGAAATTGATCTCTTTTTAAAAAAAAAAAAGATTTTTTTTTTATAAGAAAATCGATGCGGAGTCGAATCTTTAACCTGCACGATATTAATGCACCTGACGCATCTCGCATAACCTGTCACAATTACCATTTTGCGCGGACAACCCGCTGATTGAACATGGATTTAATTAAAAGTCGATCCTGCGAATATCCACGTCATTGCCTATATTATCGATGACACAGTGCTACGGTGATAACGTTAAAAGGTATCTTGCAGCGCCTCTATCGCCGCTTAATGATATATACTCCACAGCACGAGCCTTAAAGGCTCGTAAATTAGGACGCGACGAGTTTTCGAGCGATTTCTCTCGCTTACAAGAACGGCTTTTATTTACGAGCACGCGCGCGGACCCGCGAAGAGCATAGACGCGGCGCTCAAGGGTCATCGTGGTTCATCCGACAGGCAGGATACCATCGGCGCGAGGATATTAGCGAACGACGTTGCATTATGGTATGCGCTAATCTCGTGAACTCTGCCGCGCGCGATTCTACATCTTACAGTTACGTCGCGTTAATCGTTTCTTGTCTCGCGGACATCAAAAGAATCTTGATTGAATCTCTTCGCACGAAGAAACGCTCTCAATGAATTTTGCCTAATGATTGACACGGATCTGTAAAGTTAATATTGTATTAATATAAAAAAAAATAATGCGTGACAACTCCAGTAACACTTTTCATAGTTCTATAATTCTTTATAAAAATAAAAAAATTTGGCAGGTGTTATACTAAAAATTTGCACGCTATATATCTACAATTTTGATTTTTTTTTAAGTATAAAAAATGCATTCTTAAAAATGGTGTGGATTTAACGCGGTGTCTTGTCGCAGCCTTTTTACGAAATTGGTCATTTTGCAAAAAGGCTATTCACCATGTTGGGGTTAATTTAACACATGGTGTAGATTTAAAACCCCTGGTATTTATATCAACATCATCATGGTGTGGATTTAATACCATGAGTGTGTTATAGATTTAAAACTCATGATGTTAATTTAACCAACACAGTGAGAATCATATAAACACCGCATAGTGTTCACTATTTTTTAGAGTGTGCGTGTAACTTTTTTTATTTCTATAAGGAACTGTAGAACTGTAAAAAGTGTTACTGAAACTGTCATTATTTTTTTACATTAAATGGAATGTCGTGCTAACTTCACATCCGATTGGCACGAGAAACATCTGAAGATATCGGATCGCGAGGTCGCAAAAAAACGAGAATGTTGATACGCATCAGCAAACGGTGCACAAATGGCCCCCAATCGAGTTTAACTTCTGGATTTGTTCGCCATGAAAGTTCGAACGGCCAGCCGAGAAGGTACCTATGAAGGAACTCGCGGACATGTACGAGAACTCCAGCATCGTAAATGCCAGAGCAAAGATGCACGCGGGGAGGAAGACCCAAAGCGGGTGGTTGAACCGATCGTATATCAAGTGTAATAGAGAATTGCCCTGGTAATACCAGAATAATTCCAGGAAATCCTACATAGTCCATTATGCTACAATTACGGTGCTGTGCGAAAATTAAATTCGTATCTCCTCGTCGACTAGCCTATTATATGTAGTTGGTGCAAAGAATTCGCAGCGGGAAATAAATTTTATGTACGAATCAACGCGATGGCTACCGGATTAATACGGACCTGTTTTCTGCGCTCATATGTAAATGAAGGTAAATAAATGATTATCTTGTCAGAGATGGGTTCTTGCTGTATACTTTAATCAAATAAATCTTCCACGTTTCATAAACGAAATATAATTACGCTAATCATATCATTTCGTGTTACATCTATACTGGGCCGGCTGAGTAATAATGACCACGTCAAGATTATCTAGGCGCCAGTACACATAACGATATAATTTAATAAAATTTGTTAAATTTATGTCATTTACGATTCATGCAATTGCAAACTGATGATTAAATTTTATTTAGCAATTTCCTTACTGAGAGATTATTTCTTGTTTGAATATTAAGTAGGATTAAAAAACAAAAGATATAAAAAGGTATAAAACGTTCTGTTTATTAATTTCGTATAAACGAGAGAACATCGAAGTTGAAAACCTTTGATCTCAAAGAAAAAGTATGAAATTTCGTAAGTGTTTCCACGATAAGACAAGAATGGAGAAAGATAGAGGGACGAAGAGGCATATCCATCTGAGCATCACATCGGAACGCGATCTGTCGAGTTATCGGTCTTATCGATCGGCCAGCGTAACAACGAATTTCCGTCGAAGTGAGAGCGAGCGGGTAGATTAAGGTGGGAGGGACAGAGGAGCGGAATGGCGAAGATGATTGGCCGAGAGTGAGAAGAGAGGCGCGGATCCTATCGGAAAGTAATTACCGGGCCGGTCGTGCGGTCGTAATTAATCAAATTCCGCGTAGGGATGACGCGACGAAAACGAATCGGCCCCGCGGCCGAGGGAATCCATTAGTGAAACACGCGTGTCTCGCGTGTATTATCGTCGACCGGCGCGCACACGGAAGAGGGTGCGAGCGTGCGAGCGTGCACGCACGCGGGATCCGCTCGCACTCGCTCGGCGTTAGCTTCCACTTGACGCGCACGATCCTCCGATCTTGCACCTTATCCGACTAATTGTGCGAGCCTCTCTCTTTCTCGCTCTTTCCTTCTCTTCCCGTAGCGATGGAGAACCGTGACGGATAGACGGGTCAATCGAGGTCGTCACTCGGCGCATCTCGCCGCGCTTCTTCTTACCGCTTATCTCTGATTACACCGTCGCGAAGCCATCGGTTTTCCGCAGGATCGCGCGCGAGAGATGGGAGCGTGGAACGGATTAAGTGTAACTCGGAAGAAGCCGCTCTCGATCCAGAGGAGACTGGGTTAACTGACCTTAAGCTGAGCGATTCGAGCCGTTCCTTACTGGATTACAATGCTATAACATGCCAGGGTGGCCGCGGAGTACCGTATCGGTTGAGAACTAATCTCTACTTGACGAATATTTAGTTCTCTCGCAATAAATTTGTGACCAAAACCGTTCATATACCTCGTTTCCTTTTAATATCACTTATCTGATGGGATATGTATAACTTGGCAAACGCGGAAGGATTAATCCGTGTCTAATAATAGAATAGCGGTGAACGTAAAACGCATCATACAAATCCCACCGTGAAAAATTTAACCTGTTCTTACAGTTTATCGTTTCTTATCGTTTTGCCACCACAAGAGAAGTCGCACAATTCGTAACACCTGCGATTTTGTCGATTTTGTGATACGTTAGCCTTGATACGGCAGTTCTTTGTTTTAGCTTCGATGATAATAAAATAATGGAACACTTTATTATAGAAGAATAATAATAGGGCTTCGGTAAAATACTTAATAACACTTTTTGTTTGACAGTATCATTACTCACGGCAGATATACAGGGTGTCCGATAATTATTGTGCAACTTACTTTAATAGCATATATTAACACGCCGCCTGTCGGTCGAGTTTCACAACATGAACGTAAACAAAGTAAACGCGTGTTTAAACATACCGGTTGTTTGCCTCGCAAAAAAGAAACTGTCGCCGATCCGAAAACATTGAAACGAAGAACGAGTATTTACGACATAAATCATTCGGACGTAACAAGTTTTCTCTTACATCAAAGAGTAAGACAGAATCCTTAGAAATCTAATACTGGCCAATTTATTACTGAAAGACAGTAATTAATTACTTATTTGGAGTAAGTACTAAAAGCACTGAACAACAGTGTTTTTGTATCTAAAATGAGTATCTAATTAATTACTATCAACATTAAATTGGTCAGTATCTGATTTCTGTATCGTTTATGTACATGTAGCACCGTCCATAATTCATTCACGCTCTTTGCTTGATCTATAAATTCAGCCTTTAACAAATATCAAGTTTTAATATATAATATAAAAAAATTGAAATTCCTTAGAGATTTTCAATTATTTTTTATTTAACGCTATGTTATTACAGTGAAATCTTAAGTTATAATAACATACATATATATAAAACTTTTAAAATCTTTTAAATTAAATTTGAGTCGTAATTTAAACCAAAATTAACAAATTATAACATAATAAATTTATCAAAATTATTTTAAAACTTACTAATTGTAAAATTAACAGTGTTTATAATATCTGGCATTTGTGTCATACCGTCTCTTAATAATATCGATTTAAAGTATTAGATAATTATGGGACAGAGCCTATATCGTTTGTCGATCATATGAAATGAACTACGTAATCATGTAACGTTAAACGGTTTAAATATAATCTCATGTGTCACGAATACTTATTTATTACCGTAAAGTGCGTTCCCTGATGTAGGCAAAAGGAAGTGATCTATCAACACAGTCGCCGCTTCATCTCAAATAAGTCATAAAATAAAATTTCTCTGACAAGCAGTCAGATGTTATAGTAATATATCGACAAACAAGCTCGTAACATTTTCGCTAATGACAAGAGAAAGTAGAGAAGGAAAAAAAAGAGGACTTAAAGTGTACGATCGCGAGACACAGGCTTAATAATATTGTGATCAAGACTATCAATTGAAAGTGGTGATATTTGACACGTTACTCTTCGACCACGTTATATCGGCCATTAGTATGCAGGCCAAGTGCCGCGTGTATGTAAATCGTCTAATGGCATTCTGTATCGAAGAAATTCTCAAGTGCTTCGTTAACTGCTCCACATGCAAAACTGCCTCCCTATCGATAGGATAATCAAACCGCGCCAGCGCGTACGACCACCTACACGA
>NW_017257489.1:637459-652387 GCF_001594055.1 Mycetomoellerius zeteki
GCCGGTCGCGTCGGTCGCAGGACGAGATGCGTGCGGCGGAATGCGCCCAGAGCCCGATCGTGCGGCGGAGAAAATGCTCGGGACGTGGGATCGTCGATGATCGATCGTGAAATTAAGTGTAAAGCCGAGCTCACGAAATCCGATCTCGCGTGCGGCCTTCGGATTCCGTCGATCGGTCAACGACCGATCCGCAATGAATTTTCCTTGATTATTTCGTAATCGAGATAATGAAAACATCGTACAGTTTGGCGGATGAAAAAGAAGTATCACCTATAAGAAACTGTCTTGCGAAAACCTATTTGATCGTTAACGTTACAACTAAATTCTCTTAGCCTTTAGAGGTTTATTTTTTAAATTATTTTCGCAGCTTTTCTTTAAATAACATTTGTTATAATTCATTATTTTTTATTGTGTTCCTTGTCGCAAAATATAGCATTGTTTCATCGTCATTATACACTGTTAAATTTATAGTGTCAAATTTAACTTAACGTGAGTCGCCACTGCTCCTACTCAATCATATCGTTATTTATTACATAATGTCAAATTGACACGATATAATCTCAAATTTAACTATTGTTTTGGTAAAAAATAACGATATATTTAGTAGGAGCAGTGGCGACTCACGTTATGTTAAATTTGACTCTATAAATTTAACAGTGTAAGGTAAACGTCAGTGATCAGACATATAACTATGTTCGAACTTTCACAAAACTTCATATGTTTATATTATTATTAATCTCAAATGCTTTCTTAAATATAATATTATAATTTAAATGTATATATAATCTTTGAATAGAATTAAATTAAAATATTGTAATGTATAAAAAAACATTTGAGATTAATAATAAACTTTGTTTAAGTGTGTCCGGACATAGGTACATGTCCGAACACTGATAGTGAGACGTTCACCTTAGTTTCCAATCCTGTAAAGATTAAAGCTTTGATTTCACGTCTTTCTCAACGACGACGTATTAATGCATATTCCTATTTATCCTGGTGGAATAAACTTTCGTGAATGGCGAAAATAATTTTCACAGAATCACGCCGTTCCGTTTAAGGCAAACGTGTCTCTCACGCGCGTGATGCACGTGCGAACGAGGTCTACGATCGGCTTAGCCCACCGCTTGCACTTTCCCGGTCGTACCAAGTGCATTGGAAAGTGCGGCTCACACGCAGTTTCCCGTCCCTCCTCTCTCGTTCACCTTCGTGCCTTTACCTGCCTTATAGTCCAGCATCGATCTGCTTACCGAGCGCTTTCTCTCTTCGACGCCTCGATGCATACGCACGTACTTAAAGATCGACCTCTTCCGTGCCCCTCTTTACCCTCTTGCCCCCCTTTCGCTCGTCGTTTCGTTAAACTCGGAGGAAACGTTCGGATGCAGCCGCGGGCTCTTCGGCAAGGAGTGATCGAGAGTGACCGACTTCGATCGGGATACGAGACACGGCCCCGATTTTAATGCCTTCGGCTCTCGACAGATCCGAAGAGTTTCTTAATCGTCCCTCATCCTCGTATCTTTGTTATAACTTAATTGAACAAGAAAGGGAACGTACGGAAAATGAGAAATATGTTAATTATATACGGTTCTATACATTCACCGCCTTTAATTTTTTAAACCGACCACAAGCTCTTCGCGAGAAATTTCAATTTCTTCTTAGAGAGACGCATGTTCGTTTTCCGGAGCAAAAAATTATCGGATGCGTAAAACGTATACTGGTAAAATTATAGTTTACGTACAAGATTGTGATAAGCATTATCACGGTTAACGATACTTAAGCTTGTAAAGAACTTTCACTTATTTTTATTCATTAAAGGAGCGGCGATAGCGATTTTATAATACCTATCCAATCTATAGATATTCGGAAGCAAACCATGTCAATATTCTGCTAATTTTTCTAAAAATCATAAAAGTTAATTTATCTGCTGTTAATCATTATATTAAAAAAAATTATCTAAATCATCAATTGTGTTATATATCTTCTACTTTTTTTCCTACACTGAGAAAAAATGTACGAAATTTTAATAAATAATTGAATAGTAGTAATAAACATTTATTCATAAAAAATAAATATTTGCTAAATAAAAAAATATAATATTTAAATCAAATTAATGATTCTCGTGCCAAATAAATATATGTTTACACCTAGTAAATATTTCTCTAGCACTATTAAAACAATATTAAATTTATTAAATGTAATACATTTTTCTCTCAGTGTATTTATATTTTGAGAAAATACGTGTTGAGCTTTGAATAAGATTTCTCTCGGGATTAAGTGAACCATTTATAAGCCGGGACGTCGTTGTAAAGTGACTTTATTGGACGTGCTTATAATCCCAGTAATGACAACATGAGAGGAAGGAGGGATATATTAGACGATCGCATAGAGAGTGCAAGGATTTTTCTCGGCTTGTCCTGGCCGTACGTGTCTGGCCGAGCTCGCCAAGGATTTTACGAGCAGTTCTTCTTAACGGCGTTATGCACCGTAGATTCTCGAGAGCGCGCCAACTTGGTCCCGGCCTTCTCGTAGGAGTTCTCGAGCAATCACCTACTTCTTACGACGTACACACCTTCTTACCGTCTCCTTGCCGGCTCGATAGCCAGTCGGCACCGTTTGTCCGCGCCGTTGCAAGCATGCGTGTGCGCGTGTGAAAGGGTGATTTTTGAAGGATGCCGACACGGCACTAAAGCTCGAATTTTTCGCAGGATCTCGCGCGCGGAGAATAATCTCTCCCGGGAATTCCAGCCTGGAGTTGCGGTCTTCCCACCCGGTGGATTAACATTAACCGTCGGTGCGGAGTAACACGCGGAAAAAGACTCACATTGAAAGTGTGGCAGTCAAGTTTTAAATCGCTTCCTCGCCGATATGAAGAACTGTTCTCTCTTCAAAATTTACGAGCGAGAAGTCGTCTTTTTTCACGATTTCTTAAACCGAGGTTTAAACGATGTACTATGTATTCGATTCGCCTGGGGCTCTTCGTCTACAATAGAAAAGTAAAAGTCTGACCAATCTTATAATTTGATTAAAAACAATGTACCTATATGCATATATACGTACATACACGTACACATCTATATAAAGCGGCGTCTACGTAAGATTTTAAAGCGTAAAACTTAAGCTTTAAGCCTTAAAGTAAGAAATTGACCAATCACAATCGAATATGAGGAGAATAATCGACTATAATTGGCCAATTTCTTATGGCTTAAAGCTTAAGTTTTACGCCTTAAAATCTCATTGTAGACGCCACTTAAAGTGTTTTACAAATCTGCTTTTCAACTTTTTTACGTATTATTCAGTCGTCGTCTGAATGGTTCTGCCATTTTTTATCAAACCAATCAAAAATAGAACAAGATATATATATATATATTGATTAAACTCTTATTTCTAGAGACACTAGAATTACCTGGTACCATTCCCGCTATCGAGATATAGGAGAGAAGAACGTTGAGTAATCCAGGGACACGCGGGAAACTCGATAACGGATGGTTATCGCGCGCGGTGCTGCTAGGAGCACGGGAAAATGATGGTAATCAGCAACACCGATAATTCCATTCTTTTCCTTCCTAAACGATCGCCGCCCGTTGGCATTTATTTTCAGCTAGCGGACCGGCGCGAATTATTCTGATTATTTCTGTGAAGGGAAAATCGCCGCAATTCGTGATGAAACACATGGACTTCGAAGGTTAAAGGTATCTGATTCCTTTAAAAAACGAAACAGCGTTAAATTATTATATCTAAAAAAAACAACATTCCGTCATTCGTGTTCCGTTTAATTATTTCTGATAAATAAGAATCGCGCAAGGCGATACGAAAGAGGCGATTGTCGAGTCGGGATTTCGTTTGTAGGTCGAAGTTTCTGCATTTCATTGTCATTAGCGAGAATCACATTCGTCGACGTGGCGTATTTTTTTCCGAAGAGAAATTTGGTTAACGCGGTGCGCCCGCAGCTTCGCGTTTAACAAGGATGACTTTCTAATGTCCGTAATTGTTCCGCACGATACGTACCCGTGATACAAGTCGTTATTCCCGTTCGGTGAGAGCCGACCTATCCTTTTTTTCTTCCACCTATCCTGAAGATCGAGATCTGGCCTCTATTATTTCCAGGATGGAGAGCGACGGCGTTACGCTTACGCACGCGCGGCTATACTTCCGTGCGGAGAAATTTTCAGCGCGGAGAATTAAAGCGAGCGCAAATGACCGCGAAATGATACAGTGAAAGATACGAAAGAAATTGCTCTCAGGATCGCCACAGTGAGAGAAAAAAAATGGTTGCAATTACTGTAATTTAACTATAATTTATAGTCATTTTTTAGGATTTTAGTTATTTATAGTTATTTTAAATGTAAATATATTCAAATGTGTGCTAATAACAATAGTCACATATACTGCTTAAAAATCTTTTTTTTCTCAACATATTTTTTAGTTATTATTACCATATAAATAATAAGTGAATTTAAGAAAATAGTTATATTCAGTATAATTGTATTTATTGAATAAAAGATGTTTTTATTTATTATTTATATCTTGATATTTTACTAGATAATATCTGAAATTATTATAATTTATAGTACAATTTTTCATATTAGAAAGATCTCATATATAGCTATTATTATTATTATAGCACCGTATTATAATAACCGTAAAAATAAAGCTCTTAATCATAATTATTTTACAATGCAATTATAATCACAAAAACGTATAATAAATCAACCTAACTAAGACTCTTTCATTGTTTTTTGATTTATAATCACAAATATATTAGAAACTTTTCTTTCAGTGTAAGATTTAAATTACGTCAATGACCTCTTGAAGCAGTCAAGTAAGTATCGACGAATACAATTCTGCTCGCCAACAGTAACAAAAAATGTGAATTAATCAGCGATTAAGAAAAATTATTGACGCATTATGTAAACTCGAAGTTACTCGGTTGCCTACCCCTTTACCCGTTTAAATTATTTATTCGTCAAACTTGAAAATTATTTTATTTTTACGCAGCGATTACGTGAAATATCGTTTTTTAAGTCGTACGCTGCCCAACACACGTTTAATTTATTACATTGACTGCTGCGCAAAGTTCTTACGCAACCCGCAGGATTCTGTGGTAAAAGGAGTTTCAGCGAGTGTGTTGCGCTGTCAACACATGCATAATAAAACAGATTTACATAAATAGAAATTACTTTTGATTACTTTTGATAAATTGAATAATGAAAATACCGAAAACGCACGTAATTCATATTTGGAATGTCAAGAATGCTGCATCGCGGTAGCCTAAAGATAAATGACTTCCGGGTATTTTCGCTTCCTATCAGCTAGAATATATGGTGCCTTCCAACAAGCGACACAGTGCGAGACAGTGATCATCTTTGTTTAACATTGGCAAACAACAAGGATGTAATGATCCATTGTGTCACACCGTGTCATTTGTGTCGCTTGTTGGAAGGCACACATAAACGCGTATTTATGCGCGCTACAATCTTCATTACGTATTCGCTATTTTAATTTAAAGCCGCGCGTGCTCGCGGGTTAACGAGCGCGTGTCACGTTTTGCAATCCGAGTGCGAGTTCCCCGGGGAAAAAAAAAGGACCAGATTCGCATTATGTAGCGCGGTATTACGATTAGAGCCGAGTGTGCGGCACACTCGATTGCATAATCCGCTCGTAAATAAACGGCTATGCGCTCGCGCCCGCATACTCGTTCACTCGTTCGCTCGGCCCGAAAGAATGCGAGCGAGTGTCACCTGTTGACGGATCGATCACGCGTCGTGCGAATAGTGCGAATATGAATATCGCAATTATGGCCGGTGTTCATAAATCGATGCTTATATTTAAGACTGTCTTAACCTTTAAGTAGGTAAGTGAGTGTTCAGAACACCCTAAACAAATTTTATTTTTATAGTTATGTTTTTTTAATAGTATGTCCGAAGTTTTAAATTTATATTATTTATGTTCTTATGAGAGGAATGTAAGAATAATGAATTTTAAGATTTCTAGGCAATTCTTTTTATTATCCTTTTCCAGAACAAAGTTTATTTTAGCCCTTCGTAAGCACACATATTTTTACTCCGTTCAGGTATTCTGAATCTTTTTTACCCAGCCCAAATTTTTTTATTAGGCTTTCAAAAAATCTAGAAAAATTCAGAATTAAATATCTCTGCTACGTTGCCAAATAGTTACTTAATTCAAATGTCAAAACTTTTATTTAATAAAAATTGAAATTTATGCCAAGAAATTTGACAGTAAAATTTCGCCTGGATCAAAAAAAGACCCAGTGTGTTTACGAAGGGTTAAAACTATACGTAGAGCGATCTACTTATTCAAAAGTTAAGTCTTAAGACGTTGTAAGCCAATCATAGGGCTGTGTTGGCGTTTTAAGACATTACTTAAGACGGTCTTAAAATAAGAATGGACTATGCATACCGCCCTATGACTTTTCAGGTCCACGGAGTAGCGCAATCTCCGCTCTTCGCAACTGCAACAGAGGCGGCGAACGGTGCGAATGCATATACATATATCTCTGCCTCGTCGTTTGCGCTCGGGAATGCGGTCTATAGCGCGTAGGATCGAGAGCGGACCAACGAGAGGTAGGGAGAGACCGGGAGCGAATGCGAAGGAAGGAGTGAGAGAATGAAGAGACGTGCAAGCGAACGGGACGGAGGAAACAAGAAGGAGATAGCGGGAAGAGAGCGGGAGAGAGAGATACGAGAAGAAAGGGTGAGATAGAGAGAAAGATATCGAGCGAAAGATTGCGAGGGAAAGGGAAAGGACCAGAAGAGAAGCGACATGGAGAGACGAGGAAGCCGGATTCACTCGAGTAAGAGCGAGAAGGTGATGGGAGTGAGAGAAAGAGAAGAGAAGAAGTGAAGGAGCTAGAGGAGGAAGAACGGTCGGTGGTGAGAGAGAAGGAGAACGCGCACGGCAGTCGTAAACGGCAACAATTGCTGCGGGCGTTGCCACTCGAAAGCCCGAGTGCCTAATGCCAGATGTCAGACGGTGGTTAGAGTCATTACGGTCATCACTTCGTACCGCGATATACGCGCGGTGTGTGTGCACCGGCGCGGCGGGGCCGATGCAACAACGGCCTCGCTCTCTCTCTCTCTCTCTCCCCCTCTCTCTCTCTCTCTCTCTCTCTGCGTTCGCATTGACTGCCACGCACCACGATCCGTCCGATTCGTAATCGATTCTCGACTCGAGAGAGCAGTGGCCGTGGAAAGTGTAGCGACGATCGGGAAGAAGAGACGAGGGACGGGTCCTTGGTCCTCGAGAACGAGGTGGATGGTAGAAAAGTAGGTACCGAAGTGGAGCACGCCTCGCTGGCGTTTTTCTCGAGACCCTCGTTCTTTCCAAGCTCCGTTGTTAGAGACGGACGCGTATAGAGAAACGGACAAAAGGCGCCGTGGCTTAATGATCCTCCGTCGCCGGTTAGGACGGATAATGGGAGACCTGCGCGAGGATGAATTGGAACCAGTGTTCCCGACGTGTAGGCCGCGCGCATAAGTACGTACGCACGCGTTCCGTTACTCCGTGCGTGAATATGCGTGAGTATCGTTAGATGCGAGAAATAAATGCACGGAGTAGGTAGTTTGCTGAAAGCACGATTCCTACGCGAATCATGGTTAACCGCGTTGAAGAGATGAATTGTATTCATAATTGAATTATTTGCCAATCCAACGAAAATAACATATGTGCTTGATATTCGTCTTTTTCTATCAATCGTATTACGGGCTTCACCTTACTACCGCTATCTGTAATTGTTATCAGAATCGAATGACCGCGTTTAGCGTTGAATGAAGGCGAGAGCAGAGACAGAGGTTTCTCAGAAGTCGAGTGCGAAGACTGGACATCGCGCGAGTCCAACTTCCAAAACCCGTTTCTACGTCGGAGTCACCGTAGATCTGGTCTCTGTTCGCGAGATAGAAAGAACAGCGAGCGAGTTGAATAGAGAGGGAACGAAGCGCGGGACCGAGAAAGAAAGAAAGAGAGAGAGAAAGAGAGAAAGAGAACGAGTGAGAGCGGAAGAAATGCATAGAGGGGAAGGGAACGAGAGGTCCAAGACGAAGGACCAAAGGGGTGGAGCCGCATCGAGGGGGATGGAGCGAAGAGGGCGTCCGGGCCCGGGCCAAACCGGGGCCCGGTTCCGAGAGAGCCCGGACGAAAAATCTGTAATTATAATAATTACAGCTGAGCGAACAACAATTATAAATCATCATTGAACTAGGCAGCGAAACGCCAATAAAATATATATCGTACCGGGGGCAGACATTAACATCGGCGTCGCGTTGCGCATGTAAGGGGCCCGGGCGTGCACGGCCCGCCGGATGCGTTCGTCGTGCCTCGCGCGACGATTGAAAAATGCACTCGGCTTATTCCCCGTGCAATTTCCATCGGCATTCGGTGATGCGTACCCGCGCCGCACGCGGATGACAATCCAGCGAGACAAAAAAGGGTCGAGCGAGCGCCCGCGCGAGACAGACGGACAGGATGTGGGAGAAGAAAGGCGGAGAAGATTTCTTCTCTCCCTTCATTTCGCGTTCTTCCTTCGTTATCCTCATCCTCTTTCCCGCAAGAATCTACGGTCCACAAATCGCTCCTATGAATGACGGACGTTATTGCTGAGTTCTCTCGTCATGGATGAATATTTCCGTCAGAAACGCGCCAATTGAAATGTCATAAGCGTATGCGAAAAATGTTTCGTCAACCCTTATAGAAATTTAATACTAGTACTAGTCAATTAAGAGCACTTGTTTTGAGTTAAAAATACTGTTAAAAGGGAAAGCGTACAGAAAACGCATTGATTGCATATCGAAGTAATTTAACAATCAATACGTTATCTTTGTTATCATTGATGTTATCGATATATTACACTTAACTTTTAATTAGGTAGATTAAAGATACGCAAGTAAGTAGGGTGCTTAAAACACCCCAAAAAATTTTAATTTCGTAGTTATAATTATATTAATTATATTCTTATAAGATAAAGAAATGTAAAAATAATAAATTTCAAAATTTTTAGGCACATAGGGGAAATACTTTTTATTTTCCAGAACAAAGTTTAGAGAAATTATTCCTATAAGATGCTATGGCCGATATTCATTCAGTCGATTGTTACTTTAAAACCGTTTTCAGTATAATATTAAGATGTCATGAACCAATTAGAGAGCTCTATATTAGCATCTTAGGGCATTATTTAAGATCTTAAAATAAAACGAACTGAAAATGAATATCGACCTCTAATTGGTTCATAACATCTTAAGATTATACTTAACTTAAGACAGCCTTAAATATAAGATTCGACTATGAATATCGACCTATGACCACCTCACCTACCCACTTACGACTTTAATTTTCAGCGGCTCTCAAGAACAAATCCATCCACGCGGGAAAAATCTAGCATTCTCTCGTTATTTTTGTTAATCGGTCTACCATAAATTCGTTACGTTGGCACGGGAGCCGCGGCGGTGTGATATTACTTTCGACGATTACGTCGAACGTAATACGATCACTCCTAACGTCGATGCGTCGACAGCCGGTACACGCGTAATCGCCTTTGCGAGACGACGCGACAGCTCGAATTTCAGAGACGCGTGCGAACACGTGCGAAAGGCGACGACGCGGCGCCGTCTATTATCCCTCATCCTATCTCTTTTCCGAGATCTATCTTCTATTCCATCCTGGCCTTGTCATCATGGGGTGTATACAAATGCGCACCGGCCGCTCGCTCAACGGGACGTAACGACGTAGCGCCGACTCGTGAAGGATCCCATCGGATTGTCGGGACTAAACTTGTTCGCGTTCTAACACCGCTCCGGGGACAAAAGAGCGTCTCGGCGGCGACATAAAGTTCTGGGTATATTAATAAAAGTAAGGGGGAAGCACAGAGTCTTGCATAACGCATAATGGATAAGAAAATGAGCCAATCAAAGTCCTTCATTTCCTTCCTTTCCATGAAATAAAAGATTCTGATTGATTGATTTCCTTATGCTTTATGCATTATGTGTTATACAAAGGCCTGTGCTCCGGCCTTAACACAAAAGTTCGCCTGTGGGAATTAATAATCATATCATATTAACCATCTGTGATTATACGTTTTTTTTTCTACTTCTTTTCTGGTCCAACCGGGTCACTGCTACCTGATTGTGTTTTTCAAAGGGTTTTGGACTTTAAAAGAAACTCTGAAAAAACTCTGGTACACTCTTTTAACATTCAAGAACACGATTTTACAATGACGCGACACGAAACGTTTTTCATTTTCTGTAAGTATCCGAATTTAAGGCAGAATAATTCAAAATTGAAAATTCGCCTGAGTCTTTAAATCCTTGACTGCACCACGAAGGATTAAAGAATCATTTGTTGACGGACCAATTAGGTCAAGATGATTGAAATAGCCAATAAAAAAACGCAATAGGAGAGTAGTCAATAGGAAGATATAATTGTCAGCATTTGTTCAGCTAAAAAAAAAATGCGTTACTTTTATTAATACAGAGTCTTAGCGGCAACGCACAGCCTCGCTTTGAGTCTCGCTAAGAGAACGCGCGGGAGAGCCACCAGGAAGACGCAGCTATACATTCCTTTCTTTTCCTCTCCTCTTCTCTCGGATCGACGACGTTACGCCCCTGAGCGACTCATGCCGCCGCTATGCGTGCCCATACGTATACGCAACACTTCTTTCCTCATTCAGGTCGCCGCTCGTGGCTCCTACTCGTATTCGCTCTCGACGCTACTCCGCCTCTCTTTCCTCGCGAGAGAAAGACGCGCGGGCCGTATGCAAATGAAGCGTAGCGCGGATGTATTTCACTCCTGGACCACGGGACCAGGTGCCCTTTTTCGCAGAATGAGAAAACGAAACGATAATTGACGACACGCTGCCCGAATGCCCACGATACTAATTGAAACAGCCGGAAAAAATCTTATTCCCTTCCGTTTACCACCTCTTTCTATCGCTCGAGTTCTAATTCAAGGTTGCCGCAAATTCCTAAAATTCTATAACTTTTCTCCTTTTTCTATATATAATTTTTCCTGACTTTCTATGTGTGTGTTAAGATGTTGTGTATTTTTGTACCGATTTGGAAACCGTTAAATATTTTGTTGAAAGATCAATTTAACATAGCAATGTAAATTACTATATTAATGTTGCTGACACTGCTTGCATTTTTAATTATTAATTATTATTAATTATTATTGATTACTACGCAACGCAGTTCGAAAACTGCGTAGGTGTGACGTACAAAACTTCTTTAAAGTCAATAATCTTAATTTTTCAGAAAAATTGGCAAAATTCTTTCTCTGATTTCCAGTTTCGTGGTAACCCTATAATTCTACACTGAGAAAAAATTATTTATTTGATTAAATAATTAATTTAGTCAAATAAACAATTTTTTCCCCTATAGGATTAGAAAAAGATGAGGAATAAATTGAACCGAGATTAAAATTATAGCTTTCCCAGCTTTAACATATGTGTCTAACGGCCCGCGGCTGGTTACGAGCGTTCGTTCGTGCCCTTTTGCCCGCCTGACCGCATCGAGGAACCTTTGATGTGAATCTTAGTGACTTTACGCGAAACGACGTGGATTATGCAAGGGTTAAACGCAAAGTACCCATCGGGTGTGTAACGTCACTCTCTCGCGCCGACGCGACGCGACATTTAAGATATTAATTTATAGAGGCTGCGCGTGCAACACGGCCGGTAAATGTCTCGCGCAATCGATTTCGATGACGGGTCAATTAGGAGCTCGCGGCATAAAGACCAATGACAGATTTTCTTCGATCGAATCGGTCGGCATGAATAATCATGATTTCTCAACTGTATGTCAATTAAACTTCGATCTCACATCGATGAGTATTCGCGAGTGACTTCTATATAATCGACTCGTTTTTTCGAAACGCTAGTTTTAACAAATTAATATAACGAACACCTCAAGATCGAATCAAACTTTCTCTCTCTCTCTCTCTCTTTCTCTCTATCTTTCAACAATTTTGCCGCTTTTTATCTTATATTAATTGCTATTTTTACTTTGCTTTTATCTATTCTATCACTGCTCTTGTTTGTTATATCTACTATATTATGTTACATATATTTTATTCTTCGTGTAATATTTTCTCCAAATTTCTGCGCTACTTGTCTATAAATTTTCTCATCTTATGCTAGCTAATTTTCTTATTTCGAACCTCTCCAAATTTCTGCTCCAATCGCATGTTAATTTTCATCTTTATTTTGCGTTTCTCACCATTCTTCACCGTTGTTATTTACTGTTTCTGTGTGTTCTTAGAAGAGACTTGAAACAGCAATAAATGCTTTATCTATCTATCTTTCTCGAAATATAAATATCAATTACGCTCCAAGAGAGAGACACCGTCGGTATCGCGCTTGTTAAAGGAGACGACAGCGTTACGCCATCCGACATAACACCCGCGAACAGTCCGAACAAGTGTGGAAAATATTCCGTCCGTCATATAGATATCAAACGGCGTGACAAGCAATTCACAAAATTGCAACAGCCCGCGGACCTATTCCGTACAACTTTTTGCGTTGCAACCCGACTGACGAAACAATTGCCCGTTAGCGTTACTGTATACGACTTCATATGCGAGCGAGCGAGCGCGGCGTTAAGAGAGCAGCGTTAAAATCACGGCCGCGCGGCGTGCGAGAAGCGCAACGTAAACATATCGCTCGCACTTTGTACGCAACAATGCTAACAGGATGAGAAACGGTTCCCATTGTAGACTCTCGCGTTGCGCGCGTTCACCCGTCATCTGGCTTGACGTGACATTAAACGTTTAACCGAAATTCAAAACGCACACAATCGCCGTAAAGGGATTCCTATTCTCTCAAGCCGCGAGTATACATCTACGAACGAACGCGAAAGTTCGTTGTTGTTATTTGTTGCATAAGTTCAATCGCTGTATGCAGCGAATTTGATCGAATGCTGGCGTTCGGTGAAAAATCAAGGAAAGAATAACAAATGTCTTATAAATAAACACGACTGTCATGAACATTCGCGAGTTCGATGTTTGTTCGCTAAGGCTCGATTCCACCAATAAAATTAATTTTAATCTCGCCTTAACTTCCTGACTGACTGTAAACGAGCAAGTTACCGTTTACCTTTTTTTAATTCTTACATGGAGAAAAAAATTGTTCATTTGACTAAATTAATTTAGTTCATCTTTATTTCTTTCGATAAAGAATGTATATTATATTTGATTTAAATACATACATTCTCCAAAATAAATAACCAAATAAATAAAGACGACTAAATTAATTTATAATTAGTCAAATAAACAATTTAGTCAAATTAATAATTTCTTTTAATGCAAAATTAGAAAAAAATAAAGAATAAATTGATCCGAGATTAAAATCGTTTATTTGAACTAACTAAATTAATTCAGTTCTTTATTTCTTTCGCTAAAGAATGTATGTATTTAAATCAAACATTATATTTGATTTAAATCATACAATCGCCAACGGAATAAATAAATTAACTTAGTCAAATAAACAATTAATTTAGTCAAATGAATAATTACTCTCTCTTTCTCTCAGTGCAAAATTAGAAAAAGATAAAGTATAAATAGAACTGAGATTAATGTTATTTTCACATTTTTGGTAGAACCGGATCTATGTGAGTGTAGCTTCTCAGCTTCACATTTTCGTGACGCGCAGCGGGGGAGAAAAGTGATTTTTGCAATCCTACCTTGAGGAAGCAGCGTCCGACGGGCATGTCCTCCGGCACGGTGGCGTTGTAAAGCGGCTTCTCGAAGATCGGCTCGTTGTCGTTGAGATCGTGAACGGTGACTCGTACGGTCGCGCTGCTGCTGAGAGGCGGTCGTCCGGAGTCAGTCGCGTACACCACCAAGATCGGCGCCGGGTTGGCCTCGCAGTCCACGTGCGTCACTGTGGTGATAAGCCCGGTGGTCTCGTCGATCGCGAACCACGTTGCGTTCGCCAAGGAGTAACGAACCGCCGAGTTGACGCCCTCGTCGAGATCGGTCGCGAACACTTGTATCACCGACGTCCCGGGCTCGGACGCCTCCAGGAGATGAGCCTCGTACCTCTCGTGTTCGAATTTCGGCGCGTTATCGTTCACGTCGGTGACGAGCAGCCGAAAAGTGCGTTCGGCGCACAACGGAGGCGTACCGGCGTCCGTCGCCTGCACCAATAACTCGTAGACGGACTGCTCCTCGCGGTCCAAAGGTCGCTCCACCACCACGAGGTAGATGATGTTATCCCGCGTAGTCAGACCGAAGTGACCCTCGCCACCTGTCAAGGTAACCGTCGCGTTCGAGTATTCTGTCCGGGAGTCGGGATCGCTGACGGATATTCGGGCGA
Organism: Mycetomoellerius zeteki; assembly: GCF_001594055.1. NCBI lineage: Eukaryota > Metazoa > Arthropoda > Insecta > Hymenoptera > Formicidae > Mycetomoellerius > Mycetomoellerius zeteki. The sequence continues at coordinate 651,774 of NW_017257489.1, forward strand.
CGAATTCGCCGAGTTGCGCGCTCTCGCTGATCTTGGGAGTCGCGTCGTCCGACAGGAAGATGACGGTGATGTCCGGCTGATTGTCGTTGACGTCGGTCACGCGGATGGAGAGAAAGGTGCTGGCTTCCAACGGCTGGGCGCCACGATCCCGAGCGACGATCACCAGCTCGTGGCGTTCCTTCGACTCGAAGTCGAGGGCCTTGTTAACGTAGATCATCCCGGTCTCCGGATCGATGCGGAACATCTCCTCGCGATCGGACTGCCGGCGATTGATGGAGTACTCTATGCGGCCGTTGTCCCCGGCGTCGGCGTCGGTCGCGTTCACCGCGAGCACCGGCGTGCCGACAGTCGCGTTCTCCGGCACGCTCGCGTCGTAGCGCGTCTGATTGAAGACGGGTGGATTGTCGTTGACGTCCTGAACGGTGACGTTGACGTTCAAGTGAGAGCGGAGCGGCGGCGTGCCGCCGTCGAGCGCCTCGATCACCAGATGATAACGGGAGCGCATCTCCCGATCCAGCGAGCCGGCGATCTGAAGGTCCAGGTACAGAACGCCGTCGCGGCCGCGTTGCTGCGACAACCGGAACGCGTCGCCGTGATTCCCGGACACGATCTCG